>NW_018397878.1:12406-13453 GCF_002168275.2 Theobroma umbraticum | reverse complement strand
AAAACAATTTTGAGATTATAAAGCCATTTAAAGCGAGTAATAAGGCTTTTAAAGAATTAAGTGGCTATAAATGGACTTTTCTATCCAATGAATACCTTTTTTTTCATGTTTTCTAAGGTAAACATTCAATTATAATCCGTTCTAACAAAAAATGTCAAACAATTCAACCTAAAATCAGTTATGAGGTTATAAAACTATTTAAAGTGAGTAATAAGGCTTTTGAAGAAATGGGTGAGTATAAATGAATTTTTCTTCCTAATAAATACCTTTTTCTTCATGTTTCCTAATGACTTTTCTATCCAACGAATACCTATGTCTTCACATTTCTTGACGTAGACATTTAATTATAATCTATTTTAACTAGAAATGTATAAATAATTAAAATTCAAATTAATTTTGAGATTATAAAACCATTTAAAGTGAGTAATAAGGCTTTTGAAAGGATGGGTAATTGTAAATGGACTTTTCTTGCTAGTGACTACCTTTTTCTTTATGTTTCTCAAGATAGACATTCAATTATAGTCTGTTTTAATAAAAAATGTAGAAAAATTCAACCTTCAAATCAATTATGGCATTTCAAAACCATTTAAAGCGAGTAATAAGGCTTTCGAAGGTATAGGTGACTATAAATGGACTTTTCTTCCTAATGAATGCTTTTTAATTCATGTTTCTCAATGTAGACATTCAATTCTAGTCTGTTTCAACCAAAAATGTACAAAGGATTCAAACTTCAATCAGTGTTAAGATTATAAAACCATTTAAAATGAGTAATCAGGCTTTTAAAGGACTGGGTGACTATAAATAGACTTTTCTTGTCAATAAATGTCTTTTTCTTCATGTTTCTCGTACTAGACATTCAATTATAATATCTTTTAACTAAAAATATAAAAAAATTTGAAATTAAAATCAATTTTGAGATTATAAAACTATTTAAAGTGAGTAATATGACTTTTGAAGCAATGGGTGACTATAAATAGACCTTTCTTACCAATGAATGCCTTTTTCTCTACATTTCTCGAGGTAGACATTCAATTATAATTTGTTTTA
>NW_018397878.1:12255-12378 GCF_002168275.2 Theobroma umbraticum | reverse complement strand
TGGGTGACTATAAATGAACTTTTCTTACCAATGAATGCCTTTTTCTTCATGTTTTTCAAGGCAAACATTTAATTACAATCTGTTCTAACCAAAAACGTTAAAAAGTTCAACCTAAAATCAATT
>NW_018397878.1:12038-12245 GCF_002168275.2 Theobroma umbraticum | reverse complement strand
AAAATTATTTAAAGTGAGTAATAAGGCCTTTAAAGGAATGGGTGATTATAAATTGACCTTTCTTGCCAATGAATACCTTTTTTTCACGTTTCATAAGAAAAACATTCAATTATAATCTGTTCATACCCAAAACGTAAGAAAATTCAACCTAAAATTAATTATAAGATTATAAAATCATTTAACGTGAGTAATAAGGCTTTTGAAGGA
>NW_018397878.1:11915-12028 GCF_002168275.2 Theobroma umbraticum | reverse complement strand
ATAAATGGACTTTTCTTCCCAATGAATGTCTTTTTCTTCATGTTTATCATGGTAGATAGTCAATTATAATATATTTTTAAAAAAATGTACAAAGAATTCAAATTTAAATCAAT
>NW_018397878.1:11805-11905 GCF_002168275.2 Theobroma umbraticum | reverse complement strand
TAAAACCATTTAAAGTGAGCAATAAGGCTTTTGAAGGAATAGATTATTATAAATGGACGTTGCTTGCCAATCAATTTCTTTTTCTTTATGTTTCTCAAGG
>NW_018397878.1:11611-11795 GCF_002168275.2 Theobroma umbraticum | reverse complement strand
ATTATAATCTGTTTTAACTAAAAGTGTACAAAGAATTCAAATTCAAATCAATTTTGAGCATATAAAACCATTTAAACTGAGTAATAAGGCTTTTAAAGGAATGGGTGAACACAAATGGACTTTTCTTACCAATGAATGCCTTTTTCTTCATGTTTCTCGAGCGAAACATTCGATTATAATCTGT
>NW_018397878.1:11238-11428 GCF_002168275.2 Theobroma umbraticum | reverse complement strand
TAAATGAACTTTTCTTGCCAATGAATACCTTTTTCTTCAGGTTTCCCAAGACAGACGTTCAATTACAATCTAGTCTAACCAAAAACATCAAAAAGTTCAACCTAAAATTAATTATGAGATTATTCAACCATTTAAAGTGAGTAATAAGGCTTTTTGAAAAAATGGGTTACTATAAATGGACGTTTCTTGC
>NW_018397878.1:11094-11182 GCF_002168275.2 Theobroma umbraticum | reverse complement strand
AAAATTTCAAATTTAAATCATTTTTGAGATTATAAAACTATTTATAATAAGTCATAAGACTTTTTGAAGGAATGGGTGACTATAAATG
>NW_018397878.1:10827-11084 GCF_002168275.2 Theobroma umbraticum | reverse complement strand
GTCAATGAATTCTTTTTTCTTTATGTTTCTCGAGGTAGAGATTCAATTATAATCTGTTTTAACAAAAAGTGTACAAAAAATTCAAATTCAAATCAATTTTGAGATATAAAACCATTTAAACTGTGTAATAAGGCTTTAAAGGGTGACTATAAATAGACTTTTCATATCAATGAATGCCTTTTTCTATATGTTTTTCAAGGTTAACATTCAATTATAATCTGTTTTAACTAAAAATGTACGAAGAATTCAAATTTAAA
>NW_018397878.1:10572-10715 GCF_002168275.2 Theobroma umbraticum | reverse complement strand
TTTCAATGAATGCCTTTTTCTTTACATTTCTCAAGATACACATTCAATTATATTCTATTTTAACTAAAAATGTACCAAGAATCCAAATTTAAATCAATTTTGAGAATATAAAACTATTTCAAGTGAGTAAAAAGGCTTTTAAA
>NW_018397878.1:10063-10385 GCF_002168275.2 Theobroma umbraticum | reverse complement strand
AGTGAGTAGTAAGGCTTTTAAAAGTATGGCTGACTATAAATGAACTTTTCTTGCTAAGGAATACCTTTTTCTTCATGCTTCCCTAGACATACATCCAATTATAATCTATTCTAACCAAAAACGTCAAAAAGTTCAACCTAAAATCCATTATGAGATTATAAAACCATTTAAAGTGAGCAATAAGACTTTTGACAACATGGGTGAATACAAATGGACTTTTCTTGTCGTTGAATGCCTTTTCCTTCACGTTTCTTGAGGTTGACATTTAATTATAGTCTGTTTTAATAAAAATGTATATAGAATTCAAATTTAAATCAATTTT
>NW_018397878.1:9960-10053 GCF_002168275.2 Theobroma umbraticum | reverse complement strand
TACCATTTAAAGTGAGTAATAAGGCCGTTAAAGGATTGAGTGACTATAAAAAAACTTTTCTTGCCAATGAATGCTTTTTTCTTCACGTTTCTC
>NW_018397878.1:9709-9860 GCF_002168275.2 Theobroma umbraticum | reverse complement strand
TAATCTCAAAATTGATTTGAATTTTAATTTTTTGTTAAAACAGATTATAATTGAATGCCTATCTCGAGAAACATGAAGACAAAGGCATTCGTAAGCAAGAAAGCTCCATTTATAGTCACCTATTCTTTCAAAAGCCTTGTTGCTCACTTTA
>NW_018397878.1:9504-9699 GCF_002168275.2 Theobroma umbraticum | reverse complement strand
TAATCTCATAATTGATTTTAGGTTAAATTGTTTTTATGTTTTTTGTTAGTACAGATTATAATTGAATGTATGCCTTGGGAAGCATGAAGAAAAAGGTATTCATTTACAAGAAAAGTTCATTTATAGTCGCCTATACCTTCGAAAGCCTTATTACTAACTTTAAATAGTTTTATAATCTCAAAATTGATTTTAAGT
>NW_018397878.1:9042-9241 GCF_002168275.2 Theobroma umbraticum | reverse complement strand
TTTAAAAGCCTTTTTACTCACTTGAAATAGTTTTATATTCTCAAAATTGATTTATATTTGGATTGTTTGTACATTTTTAGTTAAAACAGATTATAATTGAATGTCTACCTAGAAAAACATTAAGAGAAAGTTATTCATTTGCAAGAAAAGTCCATTTATAGTTGCCTATTCCTTCAAAAGCCTTATTACTCACTTTAAA
>NW_018397878.1:8659-8806 GCF_002168275.2 Theobroma umbraticum | reverse complement strand
ATTGATTTTAGGTTGAACTTTTTGACATTTTTAGTTAGAACAGATTATAATTGATTGTTTGGCTTAGGAAACATGAAGTAAAAGGTATTCATTGGCAAGAAAAGTTCATTTATAGTCGTTCATACCTTCAAAAGTTTTATTACTCAC
>NW_018397878.1:8497-8649 GCF_002168275.2 Theobroma umbraticum | reverse complement strand
TTTATAATCTCAAAATTGATTTTGTGTTTAGATTTTTTTATATTTTTTATTAAAACAGTTTACAATTGAATGTCTACCTTGAGAAATGCAAAGAAAAAGGCATTCATTAGGAAGAAAAGTCTATTTATAGTCACCCTTTGCTTCAAAAGCCT
>NW_018397878.1:8362-8487 GCF_002168275.2 Theobroma umbraticum | reverse complement strand
TTTAAATGGTTTTATAATCTCAAAATTGATTTTAAGTTCAAAAGTTTTACATTTTTGGCTAAAACATATTATAATTGAATTATTTGTATATTTTGGTTAAAACAGACTAGAATTGAATATCTACC
>NW_018397878.1:7962-8352 GCF_002168275.2 Theobroma umbraticum | reverse complement strand
TGAAGAAAAAAGCATTCATTGGCAAGAAAAGTTTTTTTATAGTCACCTATTTCTTTAACGGCCTTATTACTCACTTTAAATGGTATTATAATCTCAAAATTAATTTAAATTTGAATTCTATATACATTTTTTTATTAAAACAGACTATAATTGAATGTCAACCTCAAAAAACGTGAAGGAAAAGGCATTCAACGACAAGAAAAGTTCATTTATAGTCACCCATGTTGTCAAAAGCCTTATTGCTCACTTTAAATGGTTTTATAATCTCATAATAGATTTTAGGTTGAACTTTTTGACGTTTTTGATTAGAACAGATTATAATTGAATGTATGTCTAGGGAAGCATGAAGAAAAAGGTATTCCTTGGCAAGAAAAGTTCATTTATAGTCAG
>NW_018397878.1:7807-7952 GCF_002168275.2 Theobroma umbraticum | reverse complement strand
AAAAGCCTTACTACTCACTTTAAACGGTTTTATAATCTGAAAATTGATTTTAAGTTCAGATTTTTTTACATTTTTGGTTAAAATAGATTATAATTGAATGTGTACCTTGAGAAACATGAAGAAAAAGGTATTCATTGGCAAGAAA
>NW_018397878.1:7308-7494 GCF_002168275.2 Theobroma umbraticum | reverse complement strand
TTTGAATTCTTTGTACATTTTTAGTTAAAACAGATTATAATTGAATGTTAACCTCGAAGAATGTATAGAAAAAGACATTCATTGATATGAAAAGTCTATTTATAGTCACCCATTCCCTTAAAAGCCTTATTACACAGTTTAAATGGTTTTATATTCTCAAAATTGATTTGAATTTGAATTTTTTGC
>NW_018397878.1:6846-7211 GCF_002168275.2 Theobroma umbraticum | reverse complement strand
ATTGGCAAGAAAAGTTCATTTATAGTCACCCATTCCTTCAAAAGCCTTATGACTTATTTTAAATAGTTTTATAATCTCAAAAATGATTTAAATTTGAATTTTTTGTACACTTTTAGTTAAAACAAATTATAATTGAATGTTTACCTTAAGAAACATTAAGAAAAAGGAATTCATTGGCAAGAAACGTCTATTTATAGTCACCCATTTTTTCAAAAGCCTTATTACTCATTTTAAATGTTTGAATAATCTCATAATTAATTTTAGGTTGAACTTTTTGATGTTTTTAGTTAGAATAGATTGTAATTGAATGCCTGTCTTGGGAAACCTGAAGAAAAAGGTATTCATTGGCAAGAAAAGTTCATTTA
>NW_018397878.1:6487-6634 GCF_002168275.2 Theobroma umbraticum | reverse complement strand
TAAATGGTTTTATATTCTCAAAATTGATTTAAATTTGAATTCTTTGTACACTTTTAGTTAGAACAGATTATAATTAAATGTCTACCTTATGAGACATGAAGAAAAAGGAATTCATTGGCAAGAAACATCCATTTATAGTCACCCATT
>NW_018397878.1:5877-5996 GCF_002168275.2 Theobroma umbraticum | reverse complement strand
AAACATGAAGAAAAAGATGGTCATATGTAAGAAAGGTCCATTCATAATCACCCATTCCTTCAAATGCCTTATTACTCACTTTAAATAATTTTATAGTCTCATAATTGATTTTAGGTTGA
>NW_018397878.1:5594-5751 GCF_002168275.2 Theobroma umbraticum | reverse complement strand
ACAAATTATAATTGAATGTCTACCTCAAGAAATGTAAAGAAAAAGGCATTCATTTGCAAGAAAGGTCTATTTATAGTCAACCATTACTTCAAAAGCCTTATTACTCACTTTAAATAGTTTTATAATCACAAAATTAATTTTAAGTTCAAATTGTTTT
>NW_018397878.1:4912-5303 GCF_002168275.2 Theobroma umbraticum | reverse complement strand
TTCAAAAGCCATATTACTTGCTTTAAATGGTTTTGTAATGCCATAATTGATTTTGAGGTTGATTTTTTTTACATTTTTGGTTAAAACAGACTGTAATTGAATGTTTACCTCGAGAAACATAAAAAAAAATAGTCACTGGCAAGAAAAGTCCATTTACAATCACACATTCCTTCAAAAGCCTTATTACTAACTTTAGTTTTATAATCTCAAAATTGATTCGAATTTTAATTCTTTGTACATTTCTAGTTAAAATAGATTATAATTAAATGTCTACATCTAGAAACATGAAGACAAAGGCATTCGTTGGCAAGAAAGCTCCCGTTATAGTCACCCATTCTTTTGAAAGCCTTGCTGCTCACTTTAAATAGTTTTATAATCTCATAATTAATTT
>NW_018397878.1:2208-4902 GCF_002168275.2 Theobroma umbraticum | reverse complement strand
TTTTTAACGCTTTTGGTTAGAACATATTATAATTGAATGTTTGCCTAAAGAAACGTAAAGAAAAAGGTATTCATTGGCAGGAAAAGTCCATTTATAGTTACCTATTTCTTCAAAAGCCTTATTATTCACTTTAAATGGCTTTATAATCTCAAAGTTAATTTTAAATTGAATCTTTTTACATTTTTGGTTAAAAAAGGCTACAATTAAATGTCCATCTTGGGGAAGGTGAAGAAAAAGCCAACCTTTGACATAAAAAGTCTATTTATAGTCACTCAAGACTTCAAAAGCCTTATTACTTGCTTTAAATAATTTTAAAATCTCAAAATTAATTTTGAGTTCCAATTGTTTTACATTTTTTATTAAAACAGATTATAGTTGAATATCTACCTTGGGAAATATGAAGAAAAAGGTATTCATTGGAAAGAAAAGTCCATTTATTG
This sequence comes from Theobroma umbraticum, assembly GCF_002168275.2. Lineage (NCBI taxonomy): Eukaryota > Viridiplantae > Streptophyta > Magnoliopsida > Malvales > Malvaceae > Theobroma > Theobroma umbraticum. Next base: position 4,462 of record NW_018397878.1, on the reverse strand, counting down.
TCACCCATTTCTTCAAAAAGTCTAATTACTCATTTTAAATGGTTTTATAATGCCATAATTGATTTTAAGTTGAATGTTTTTGTATTTTTGGTCAAAACAGACTATAATTGAATGTCTACCTTGAGAAACATAAAAAAAAAGGCATTTATTGGATAGAAAAGTCCATTTATAGTCGTCCATTGCTTCAAAAACCTTATTACTCACTTTAAATAGTTTTATAATGCCATAATTGATTTTAAGTTCAAAATGTTTTACATTTTTAGTTAAAACAGATTATAATTGAATGTCTACCTTGAAAAACATAAAGAAAAAAGTATTCATTGGAAAGAAAAGTCAATTTATAGTCGCCCATTTCTTCAAAAGCTTTATTTCTTACTTTAAATGGTTTTATAACCTCATAATTGATTTTAGGTTAAATTTTTTGACATTTTTGTTCATAACAGATTATTATTGAATGTTTACCTTGGGAAACGTGAAGAAATGGCATTCATTGATAAACAAAGTCCATTTATAGTCACCCATTCCTTCAAAAGCCTTATTACTAACTTTAAAAGGTTTTATAATGTCAAAATTGATTTAAATTTGAATTTTTTGTGCATTTTTGGTTTAAAACAGATTATAACTGAATGTCAACCTCGAGAAACATGAAGAAAAAGGAATCATTGGCAAGAAAAGTCTATTTATAGTCACCCATTCCTTCAAAAACCTTATTACTCACTTTAAATGGTTTTATATTCACAAAATTAATTTAAATTTGAATTCTTTGTACATTTTTGTTTAAAATAGATTATTATTGAATGTCTACCTCAATAAACATGAAGAAAAAGGCATTCATTGGCAAGAATAGTCCATTTATAGTTACCTATTCTTTCAAAAGCCTTATTACTCACTTTAAATGGTTTTATAATCTCAAAATTAAGTTTAAGTTGAATTTTTTTACATTTTTGATTAAAAAAGGCTATAATTGAATGTCTCTCTTGGGGAACGTGAAGCAAAAGCCAACCATTGGTACAAAAAGTCCATTTACAGTCACTCAAGCCTTCGTAAGCCTTATTACTTATTTTAAATGGTTTTATAAATTAATAATTATTTTTAAGTTGAATATTTTTTAACTTTTTTGGTTAAAACAGACTAAAATTGAATGTCTACCTCGAGAAATATCAAGAAAAAAGCATTTATTACTAAGTAAAATCCATTTATAGTCACCCATACTTTCAAAAAGCCTTATTACTCGCTTTAAATAGTTTTATAATGCCATTATTGATTATAAGTGGAATTGTTTTACATTTTTGGTTAAAACATACTATAATTAAGTGTCTACCTTGAGAAACGTAAAGTAAAAGACATTCATTGGCAAGAAAGGTCTATTTATAGTCACGCATTCCTTCATAAGCCTTATTACTCACTTTAAATAGTTTTATAATCTCAAAAATGATTTACATTTGAATTCTTTGTACATTTTTAGTTAAAACAAATTATAATTGAATGTCAACCTCAAGAAATGTGAAGGAAAAGGCATTCATTGGCAAGAAAAGTCCATTTATAGTCACCTTTTCCTTCAAAAACCTTATTACTAACTTTAAATGGTTTTTCAATCTCATAATTGATTTTAGGTTGAACTTTTTGATGTTTTTAGTTAAAACAGATTGTAATTGAATATCTACTTTAGGAAACCTGAAGAAAAAGGCATTCATTAGGAACAAAAGTCCATTATTGTCACCCATTCCTTCAAAAGCCCTACTACTCACTTTAAATAATTTTATAATCTCAAAATTGATTTTAAGTTTAAATTTTTTTAGATTTTTAGTTAAAACAGATTATAATAGAATGTCTAGCTCAAGAAACATGAAGAAAAAGGCATTCATTGGCAAGAAAAGTCCATTTATAAGCATCCATTCCTTTAAAAGCCTTATTACTCCCTTTAACTGGTTTTATAATCTCAAAATTGATTCAAGTTTGAATCCTTGTACATTTTTTGTTGAAACAGATTATAATTGAATGTCTACATTGTGAAACATGAAGAAAAAAGCATTCATTGGCAAGAAAAGTCTATTTATTGTCACTCATACCTTTAAAAGACTTACTACTCACTTTAAATGGTTTTTTAATGGCATAATTAATTTTAAGGTTAAATTTTTTTACATTCTTGGTTAAAACATACTATAATTGAATGTCTGCTTTGGGAAACATGAAGAAAAAGGTATTCATTGGCAACAAAAGTCCATTTATAGTCACCCATTCCTTCAAAAGCCTT
>NW_018397878.1:1857-2030 GCF_002168275.2 Theobroma umbraticum | reverse complement strand
GATTTAAATTTGAATTCTTTGTACCTTTTTAGTTAAAACAAACTAGAATTGAATGTCTACCATGAGAAACATGGAGAAAAAGGCATTCATTAGCAAAAAAAGTTTATTTATAGTCACCTAAACCTTCAAAAAGCCTTATTACTTGTTTTAAATGGTTTTATAATGCCATAATT
>NW_018397878.1:1482-1592 GCF_002168275.2 Theobroma umbraticum | reverse complement strand
AAAGGCATTCACTGGCAAGAAAAGTCCATTTATAGTCACTCATTCGTTCAAAAGCGTTTTTACTCACTTTAAATGGTTTTATAATCTCATAATTGATTTTAGGTTGACAT
>NW_018397878.1:1325-1462 GCF_002168275.2 Theobroma umbraticum | reverse complement strand
ACATATTATAATTAAACATCTACCTTGGGAAACCTAAAGAAAAACATATTCATTAGCAAAAGAAGTCCATTTATAGTCACCCATTCCTTCAAAGGCCCTATTACTCACTTTAAATGATTTTATAATCTCAAAATTGA
>NW_018397878.1:1215-1315 GCF_002168275.2 Theobroma umbraticum | reverse complement strand
AAATTGTTTTACATTTTTGGTTAAAACATATTATAATTGATTGTCCACCTCAAGAAACATGAAGAAAAAGGCATTCATTTGGAAGAAAAGTCCATTTATA
>NW_018397878.1:0-1115 GCF_002168275.2 Theobroma umbraticum | reverse complement strand
ATTGGCAAGAAAAGTCCATTTATAGTCACCGTTTCCTTCAAAAGCCTTATTACTAACTTTAAATGGTTTCTCAATCTCATAATTGATTTTAGGTTGAACTTTTTGATGTTTTTAGTTAAAACAGATTATAATTGAATATCTGCTTTAGGAAACCTGAAGAAAAAGGCATTCATTAGGAAGGAAAGTCTATTATTGTCACCTATTCCTTCAAAAGCCCTACTACTCACTTTAAATAATTTTCTAATCTCAAAATTGATTTTAAGTTCAAATATTTTTAGATTTTTGGTTAAAACAGATTATAATAGAATGTCTAGCTCAAGAAACATGAAGAAAAAGGCATTCATTGGCAAGAAAAGTCAATTTATAAGCATTCATTCCTTTAAAAGCCTTATTACTCACTTTAACTGGTTTTATAATCTCAAAATTGATTCAAGTTTGAATACTTGTACAGTTTTTGTTGAAACAGATTAGAATTGAATGTTTACATTGTGAAACATGAAGAAAAAAGCATTCATTGGCAAGAAAAGTCTATTTATAGTCACTCATACCTTTAAAAGACTTACTACTCACTTTAAATGGTTTTGTAATGGCATAATTAATTTTAAGGTTAAAGTTTTTTACATTTTTGGTTAAAAGAGACTATAATTAAATGTTTGCTTTCGGAAACATGAAGAAAAAGGTATTCATTGGTAACAAAAGTCCATTTATAGTCACCCATTAATTCAAAAGCCTTATTACTCACTTTAAATGGTTTCATAATCTCATAATTGATTTTAGGTTGAATGTTTTGACATTTTTGGTTCAAACAGATTATAATTAAATGTTTGCCTAGGGAAACATGAATAAAAAGGTATTCATCAATAAAAAAAGTCTATTTATAGTCACCTATTCATTTAAAAGCCTTATTACTCACTTTAAATGGTTTTATAATCTCAAAATTGATTTAAATTTGAATTCTTTGTACCTTTTTAGTTAAAACAAACTAGAATTGAATCTCTACCTTGAGAAACATGAAGAAAAAGGCATTCATCAGCAAAAAAAGTCTATTTATAGTCACCTAAACCTTCAAAAAGCCTTATTACTCGTTTTAAATGGTTTTATAATGCCATAATTGA
>NW_018397877.1:3149-3294 GCF_002168275.2 Theobroma umbraticum | reverse complement strand
TTTGGTTTAAACAGATTATAATTGGATGTTTGCATCAAGAAACATAAAGCAAAAACCATCCAATTACAAGAAAAGTCCATTTATAGTCACTCTTACCCTCGAAAGCATTGTTACTCGCTTTGAATGGTTTTATAATCTGATAAAG
>NW_018397877.1:2928-3066 GCF_002168275.2 Theobroma umbraticum | reverse complement strand
ATCCATTGATAAGTAAAATCCGTTTATAGTTACTTGTGCCTTTGAAAGCTTTGTTAATTACTGTAAATAGTTTTATAATCTCATAAATGATTTTAAATTGGAACGCATAACACCTAATAACCTAAAACGGTGGTTGAT
>NW_018397877.1:2594-2707 GCF_002168275.2 Theobroma umbraticum | reverse complement strand
CATTATGGAGTAAAAATAAGCGATGAAGCTAAACCAAGATTAATTAAAAAGTTTGGAATCCCAAAAGCTAAATGGAAAATTTTAGAATTTAATAATATTTTATTAGTAAAATA
>NW_018397877.1:2291-2511 GCF_002168275.2 Theobroma umbraticum | reverse complement strand
ATTAATTTAATGAATGAAATTTTAGTGATAGAAGTATTAATAATACTATATGTGTGTTTGGAAGAAATGGAGACATGGAGAATTAATTGAGATATTGAGGATATGTGAGATAGTGAAATGTGCATGTAGATTTACTATTACATGCAAAAAGAAAAAAGTTAGTGAAAAACATGTGAGACCCCCACCATGTGAAGTTAAAAAAAGAATAAGAATAAATCCT
>NW_018397877.1:1079-2191 GCF_002168275.2 Theobroma umbraticum | reverse complement strand
ACCCATAAAGTCAATGCCCCATATATCAAAAATTTCTATCTCTAGGATGTTGTTAAGAGGCATTTCATGTCGTCTTGAGATATTACCCATTCTTTGGCACCTGACATAATGCAAAATAAAATTATGAGCATCCTTAGCACAATCCATTCTTATTGCTTGCTTACCTCTAAGATAGCTTGGACTTTACATGCATCTCCAGTATGCGTCCAAGTTTGGATTATCAAGACTTAAATCCACCACTTCCACCAAAGGTTCATAACATGCATGCATCTATTTCTTTCAAATCTTGGAAACCATTGCTGCCACAAACACTTTGCTATGTTACCTTCTGGTTTTCAAAACATATTCAAACTAAAATCACAATTCTTACCTTTCCTCACTTGGAACTTGAAACCAAGCCACACATCTCCTTCAAATCTCTAAAGTTCTCTTTGAATGATGAGATATCAAGACTCAACTAAGTAAAGGAAAGGAAACCTCATAGTTCCTTTAGATTTTTCTCCAAAAACCTGAGCTTTTCCTTGCATGTCTCATTTTTTCTTTTTTCTAACTTCTTTTCGAGTAGAACTTCACAAGGCTAAATTTTCTCATTCTTTCCTCTCAAAAGAGCAGTTTTGCCAATCTTCTCTAAGCCATTCCAAACCTCTCTTCTTTCTTTTATTCTTCACTTCTCATTGGACCAACTCATCACCCGTTCAATTTTCACACACCAATTTTCTACCTTGTTCATTAGCCTAATATCTATCCTCATTTATCCTCGCCATCCACCACCTTCACTATCTCATCCTTTTTTCTTCATTATTTATTTCATGCACCACTTTATTCAACCAATCATATTTTATGCACAACCTTTACTTTGTATTTTATTTGGTCATTCATTAAACTATTCAAGTCATATGCATCCCACATTTTTCTTTCCTCATTTAGCCACCTAACGCTCTAATCTTATTACATACAATAGGATTTATTCTTATTCTTTTTTTAACTTCACATGGTGGGGGTCTCACATGTTTCCCACTAACTTTTTCCTTTTTGCATGCAATCATTTGCATGTAATAATAAATCTACATGCACATTTCACTATCTCACATATCCTCATTATCTCAATTAAT
>NW_018397877.1:777-944 GCF_002168275.2 Theobroma umbraticum | reverse complement strand
ACTCCCCCACTTAAGTTCAACGCTTAATTTATGTGAGTTCGTCCACCACTCACAATAGAAATATCTCAATATTATTTTAATAATATTTTACTAAAAAAAATTATTAAATTCTAAAATTTTTCATTTAGCTTTCGGGGTTCCAAAACTTTTTAATTAATCTCGGTTTA
>NW_018397877.1:657-767 GCF_002168275.2 Theobroma umbraticum | reverse complement strand
TGACCCTTATCGGTCTTAACCTTGGTCTTAAAGTCGCATCAACTACGGTTTGAGGCTATTAGGTGTTACACATTCCAATTTAAAATCATTTATGAGATTATAAAACTATT
>NW_018397877.1:533-625 GCF_002168275.2 Theobroma umbraticum | reverse complement strand
CCTTTATCAGATTATAAAACCATTTAAAGCGAGTAACAATGCTTTCGAGGGCAAAAGTGACTATAAATGGACTTTTCTTGTAAATGGATGGC
>NW_018397877.1:384-523 GCF_002168275.2 Theobroma umbraticum | reverse complement strand
TAATAAAACCATTTAAAGCAAGTAAAAATGCTTTCGAAGGCTTGAATGACGTTAAATACACTTTTCTTATCCATGGATGTCATTCGCTTCATATTACTAGATGCAAACATCAAAATATAATTTGTTTTAACCAAAGATT
>NW_018397877.1:0-164 GCF_002168275.2 Theobroma umbraticum | reverse complement strand
TCAACAAAAAATGAAAAAGAGTTTGATTTAAAAACACTTACAAGATTATAAAACTATTTAAAGAAAGTAACAAGGTTTTTGATGGCACAAACGACTATAAATGGACTTTACTTGTCATTGAATGGCTTCTGCTTCACGTCTCTTCATGCAAAACTCCAATTATC
>NW_018397876.1:4616-4813 GCF_002168275.2 Theobroma umbraticum | reverse complement strand
AATTATGATATTATAAAACAATTTAAAGCAAGTAATAAGGCTTTTAAAGGAATAATAGACTATAAATAGACTTTTCTTGTCAATGAATACTTGTTTCTTCACGTTTCTTAATGTAAATATTCAATTATAGTCTCTTTTAACCAAAAAAGTGAAAAAATTCAACTCAAAATCAAGTATGAGATTATAAAACAATTTAA
>NW_018397876.1:4151-4358 GCF_002168275.2 Theobroma umbraticum | reverse complement strand
AAAGTGAGTAATAAGGCTTTTGAAGGAATGAGTGATTATAAATGGACTTTTCTTCACTATGAATAGCTTTTTCTTCATGTTACTTGAGCAAGACATTCAATTATAATCTTTTTTAATCAATAATGTAAAAAAAATTGAACCCTAAAACCAATTTTTAGATTATAAACTATTTAAAGTGAGTAATAAGGCTTTTGAAGGAGTAGGTGA
>NW_018397876.1:4012-4141 GCF_002168275.2 Theobroma umbraticum | reverse complement strand
ACTTATCTTGCCAATGAATGCTTGTTTCTTCATGTTTCTGATGGTAGACATTCAATTATAGTCTGTTTTAAATAGAAATGAAAAAAAATTCAACTTAAAATCAATTATGAGATTATAAAATCATTTAAA
>NW_018397876.1:3626-3791 GCF_002168275.2 Theobroma umbraticum | reverse complement strand
TAAAGTGAGTAATAAGGCTTTTAAAGGAATGAGTGACTATAAATGAACTTTTTTTTCCAGTGAATGCCTTTTTCTTCACATTTCTTGAGATAGATGTTCAACTATAGTCTGTTTTAACTAAAAATACAAAAACAATCAACTTAAAATCAATTATTAGATTATAAA
>NW_018397876.1:3479-3600 GCF_002168275.2 Theobroma umbraticum | reverse complement strand
AATGTAAAAAAATTGAACCAAAAATCAATTTTGAGATTATAAAACCATTTAAAGCGAGTGAAAAGTGTTGTGAAGGAATAAAAGACTATAAATGGACTTTTTTTACCAATGAATACTTGTT
>NW_018397876.1:3360-3459 GCF_002168275.2 Theobroma umbraticum | reverse complement strand
GACATTCAATTATAATCTGTTTTAACCAATAATGTAATAAAAATTTACTTAAAACCAATTATTAGCTTATAAAACAATTTAAAGCAAGTAATAAGCCTT
>NW_018397876.1:3242-3350 GCF_002168275.2 Theobroma umbraticum | reverse complement strand
GAGTGACTATAAATGGACTTTTCCTCTAAATGATTGGATTTTTTTGCATGTTTCCCAAGGTCAACATTCAATTATAGTTTATTTTAACCAAAAATGTAAAAACATTCA
>NW_018397876.1:3056-3232 GCF_002168275.2 Theobroma umbraticum | reverse complement strand
AATTATGAGATTATAAAACAATTTAAAGCTAGTAAAAAGGCTTTTGCAAGAATGGGTGATTATAAATGGACTTTTCTTGCCAATGAATGCTTGTTTCTTCACGTTTCTCGAAGTAGACATTTAATTATAGTCTGTTTTAGCAAAAAATGTAAAAACATTCAACTTAAAATCAATTA
>NW_018397876.1:2633-2755 GCF_002168275.2 Theobroma umbraticum | reverse complement strand
GTGAATGTCTTTTTCTTCACGTTTCTAGAGGTAAACCCTAAATTATAGTCTATTTTAACCTAAAATACAAAAAAATTTAACTTCAAGTCAATTATGAGATTATAAAACCATTTAAAGCAAGT
>NW_018397876.1:2371-2481 GCF_002168275.2 Theobroma umbraticum | reverse complement strand
AAACATTCAATTATAGTCTGTATTAACAAAGAATCTGAAAGCATTCAACTTAAAATCAATTATGATGTTATAAAACCGTTTAAAACGAGTAATAAGGCTTTTGAAGGAAT
>NW_018397876.1:1980-2207 GCF_002168275.2 Theobroma umbraticum | reverse complement strand
TATGAGATTATAAAACCATTTAAAGCTAGTAATATGGCTTTTGAAGGAATGGGTGACAATAAATGAACTTTTCTGGCCAATGAATGTCTTTTTCTTCACATTACACGAGCTAGACATTCAATTATAATATTCTTTAACCAACAATGTAAAACAAATTGAACCTAAAATCAATGTTGAGATTATAAAACCATTTAAAGCGAGTAATAAGGGTTTTGAAGGAATAGGAG
>NW_018397876.1:1687-1866 GCF_002168275.2 Theobroma umbraticum | reverse complement strand
TGAGATTATAAAACCATTTAAAGCAAGTAATAAGTCTTTTGAAGGAATAGGTGAATATAAACGGACTTTTCTCATCAATTAATGCCTTTTTAATTCAACTATAGTCTGTTCTAACCAAAAATGAAAAAAAAATTCAACTTAAAATCAATTACAAGATTATAAAACCATTTAAAGCGAGT
>NW_018397876.1:1271-1470 GCF_002168275.2 Theobroma umbraticum | reverse complement strand
TTTGAGATTATAAAACTATTTAAAGTGAGTAATAAGGCTTTCGAAGGAATGAGTCACTATAAGTGGACTTTTCTTCTCAATGAATGCCTTTTTCTTCCTATTTCTTGAGGTAGATATTCAATTATAGTCTGTTTTACCAAAAAAGTGAAAACGTTCAACTCAAAATCAATTATGAGATTATAAAACAATTTAAAGCGAG
>NW_018397876.1:1094-1261 GCF_002168275.2 Theobroma umbraticum | reverse complement strand
TTTGAAGGAATATGAGACTATAAATGGACTTTTCTTGCCAATGAATACTTGTTTCGTCATGTTTCTCAAGGTAGACATTCAATTATAGTCTGTTTTAAAGAAAAATATAAAATAATTAAACTTAAAACTAATTATGAGATTATAAAACTATTTAAATCGAGTAATAA
>NW_018397876.1:837-985 GCF_002168275.2 Theobroma umbraticum | reverse complement strand
ACCATTTAAAGCGAGTAATAAGGCTTTTAAAGGAATGGGTGACAATAAATGGACATTTTTGGCTAGTGAATGCCTTTTTCTTCACATTTCTTGAGGTAGATGTTCAACTATAGTATGTTTTAACTAAAAATGCAAAAACAATCAACTT
>NW_018397876.1:184-483 GCF_002168275.2 Theobroma umbraticum | reverse complement strand
GACATTCAATTATAGTCTGTTTTTAAAAAAATGTAAAACAATTCAACTTAAAATGAATTATAAGATTAAAAAACCATTTAAATCGAGTAATAAGGCTTTTAAAGGAATAGGAGACTATAAATGGACTTTTGTTACTAATGAATGCTTATTTCTTCACGTTTCTCGAGGTAGACATTCAATATAGTCTGTTTTAACCAAAAAAGTGAAAAAATTCATCTAAAAATTAATTATGAGCTAATAAAACAATTTAAAGTGAGTAATAAGGCTTTTGAAGGAATAAGAGGCTATAAATGGACTTT
>NW_018397876.1:0-163 GCF_002168275.2 Theobroma umbraticum | reverse complement strand
TCTTTATGTTTCTCTTGGTAGACATTCAAATATAGTCTGTTTTAACCAAAAATAGAAAAACATTCAACTTAAAATCAATTATCAGATTATAAAATTATTTGAAGCGAGCAATAAAGCTTTTGAAGGAATGGGTGACTATAAATGGACTTTTCTTATCAATGAA
>NW_018397875.1:9971-10079 GCF_002168275.2 Theobroma umbraticum | reverse complement strand
CAAAAGCCTTATTACTCGCTTTAAATGGTTTTATAATCACATAATTGATTTTGAGTTCAATTTTTTTACATTTTTTGTTAGAACAAACTATAATTGAATGTTTACCTT
>NW_018397875.1:9554-9961 GCF_002168275.2 Theobroma umbraticum | reverse complement strand
AAGAAACAAGCATTCATTGATAAAAAAAAATCTATTTATAGTCACCTATTTCTTCAAAAGGGTTATTACTCACTTTAAATGGTTTTATAATCTCATAATGAATTTTAAGTTGATTTTTTTTACATTTTTGGTTAAAACGGACTATAATTAAATGTCTACCTGGGGAAACATGCAGAAAAAGCCATTCATTGAGAAAAAAAATCCATTTATAGTCACTTATTCTTTCAAAAGCCTTGTTATCTGCTTTAAATGATTTTATAATCTTATAATTGATTTTTAGTTCAATTGTTTTACATTTTTTGTTAGAACAGACTATAATTGAATGTTTACCTTGGGAAACGTGAAGAAACAAGCATTCATTGATAAGAAAAGTCTATTTATAGTCACCTATTTCTTCAAAAGGCTTA
>NW_018397875.1:9420-9544 GCF_002168275.2 Theobroma umbraticum | reverse complement strand
TAAATGTTTCTATAAACTCATAATGAATTTTGAGTTAACTTTTTTTACATTTTTGGTTAAAACAGACTATAATTAAATGTTTGCCTTGGGAAACATGCAGAAAAAGCCATTCATTGAAAAAAAA
>NW_018397875.1:9206-9409 GCF_002168275.2 Theobroma umbraticum | reverse complement strand
AGTCACCTATTCCTTCAAAAGCCTTGTTATCCGCTTTAAATGGTTTTATAATCTTATAATTGATTTTTAGTTGAATTATTTTACATTTTTCTTTAAAATAGCCTGCAATTAAAAGCCTACCTCAAGAAAGATGTAGAAAAAGCCATTCATTTAATAGAAAAATCCATTTTTAGTCACCCATTCCTTCAAAAGGCCTATTACTC
>NW_018397875.1:8767-8926 GCF_002168275.2 Theobroma umbraticum | reverse complement strand
TGATTTTAAGTTGAATTTTTTTACATTTTTTATTAAAACGGACTATAATTGATTGTCTACCTTAGGAAACATGCAGAAAAAGTCATTAATTGAGAAGAAAAGTCCATTTATAGTAACTCATTCCTTCAAAAGGCTTATTATTCGCTTTTAATGGTTTTA
>NW_018397875.1:8451-8757 GCF_002168275.2 Theobroma umbraticum | reverse complement strand
ATTGATTTTAAGTTAAATATTTTTACATTTTTTATTAAAATAGACTATAATTGAATACATACCTTAGGAAACGTGCAGAAAAAGCTTATTCATTTAGAACAAAAGTCCATTTATATTCACCCATTTCTTCAAAAGCGTTATTACTCGGTTTAAATAGTTTTATAAACTCATAATTAATTTTTAGTTTAATTTTTTTATATTTTTTGTTAAAACAGACTATAATTAAATGCTTGTCTTGAGAAACGTACAAAAAAATGCATTCATTGAGAAGAAAAGTCCATTTATAGTCACCCATTCCTTTAAAAG
>NW_018397875.1:8284-8441 GCF_002168275.2 Theobroma umbraticum | reverse complement strand
CGCTTAAAATGGTTTTATAATTTCATAATTGATTTTAAGTTGAATTTTTTGATATTTTTCTTTAAAACATACTATAATTGAAAGCCTACCTCAAGAGAGATGCAAAAAAAGCCATTGATTGAGAAGAAAAGTCCATTTAGAGTCACCCATTCCTTCA
>NW_018397875.1:7970-8137 GCF_002168275.2 Theobroma umbraticum | reverse complement strand
TCTCATAATTGATTTTAAGTTAAATTTTTTTACATTTTTGGTTAAAACAGATAAGAATTGAATGTTTGCTTCTGGAAATATGCAGAAGAAGCCATTCATTGAGAAGAAAAGTTCATTTATAATCACCCATTCCTTCAAAAGCCTTATTACTCACTTGAAATAGTTTT
>NW_018397875.1:6202-7687 GCF_002168275.2 Theobroma umbraticum | reverse complement strand
GAAGAAAAGTTCATTTATAGCTACCTATTTTTTTATACTTTTTGTTAAAATATAAAAAATTGAATACCTGCCTTGAAAAATGTGCAAAAAAAGCTTATTCATTAAGAACGAAAGTCCATTTATAGTCACCCATTCTTTCAAAAGCCTTATTACTCGGTTTAAATGGTTTTATAATCTCATAATTAATTTTAAGTTGAATATTTTTACATTTTTGGTTAAAATAGACTATAACTAAATGCCTGCCTTAAGAAACGTGCAAAAAAAGCCTGTTCATTGCGAAGAAAAGTCCATTAACAATCACCCATTCCTTCAAAAGCCTTATTACTCGCTTTAAATAGTTTTATAATCTCATAATTGATTCTGAGTTCACTTTTTTTATATTTTTTGTTGAAACAGACTATAATTGAATGTTTACCTTGAGAAACATGAAGAAACAAGCATTCATTAACAAAAAAAATCTATTTATAGTCACCCATTCTTTCAAAAGGCTTATTATTTGCTTTAAATGGTTTTATATTCTCATAATGAATTTTAAGTTGATTTTTTTTTATATTTTTGATTAAAATGGACTATAATTGAATGCTTGCCTTGGGAAACATGCAGAAAAAGCCATTCATTGAGAAAAAAATCCAATTATAGTCACCTATTCTTTCAAAAGCCTTGTTATCCGCTTTAAATGGTTTTTAATCTCATAATTGATTTTTAGTTGAATTCTTTTACATTTTTCTTTCAAACAACCTACAATTGAAAGCCTACCTCAAGAAAGATGTAGAAAAAGCCATTCATTTAAAAGAAAAATCCATTTTTAGTCACCCATTCTTTCGTAAACCTTATTACTCGCTTTAAATGGTTTTATATTCTCATAATTTATTTTAAGTTCAATTTTTTTATATTTTTGGTCAAAACAGACTATAATTAAATGCTTGCCTCGAGAAACATGTAAAAAAAGTCATTAATTGAGAAGAAAAATCTATTTATAGTCACCCATTCCTTTAAAAGGCTTATTACTTACTTTAAATGATTTTATAATCTCATAATTGATTTTAAGTTAAATTTTTTTATATTTTTGATTAAAATATACTATAATTGAATGTCTACCTAAAGATACATAAATAAACAAGCATTCATAGATAAGAAAAGTCCATTTAGAGTCACCCATTCCTTCGAAAGGCTTATTACTCGCTTTAAATGGTTTTATAATCTCATAATTGATTTTAAGGTGAATTGTTTTACATTTTTTGTTAAAATAGACTATAATTGATTGTCGACCTTGAAAAACGTACAGAAAAAGCCATTCATTGAGAAGAAAAGTGCATTTATAGTAACTCATTCCTTCAAAAGGCTTATTACCCACTTTTAATGGTTTTATAATCTCATAATTGATTTTAAGTTAATTTTTTTTGTATTTTTTGTTAAAATAGACTATAATTGAATACTTGTCTTGGGAAACGTTTAAAAAAAGCTTATTCATTGAGAACAAAGTCC
>NW_018397875.1:5931-6084 GCF_002168275.2 Theobroma umbraticum | reverse complement strand
TGAGAAGAAAAGTCTATTTATAGTCACCCATTCCCTCAAAAGGCTTATTACTCGCCTTTAATGGTTTTATAATCTCATAATTGATTTTAATCTGACTTTTTTTACATTTTTCTTTAAAACAGACTATAATAGAAAGCCTGCCTTAGGAAAGAT
>NW_018397875.1:5641-5913 GCF_002168275.2 Theobroma umbraticum | reverse complement strand
TGAGAAGAAAAATCCATTTTTAGTCACCCATTCTTTCGAAAGCCTTATTATTCGCTTTAAATGGTTTTATAACCTCATAATATATTTTAAGTTGAATTTTTTTACATCTTTTGTTAAAACATACTATAATTGATTTTTTGCCTCGAGAAATATACAGAAAAAGTCATTCATTGAGAAGAAAAGTCCATTTATAGTCGTTCATTCCTTCAGAAGCTTATTACCCGCTTTTAATGGTTTTATGATCTCATAATTGATTTTAAGTTGAATTTTTT
>NW_018397875.1:5293-5412 GCF_002168275.2 Theobroma umbraticum | reverse complement strand
GGTTAAAACAGACTATAATTAAATGTCTGCCTCAAGAAACATGCAAAAAAAGCCTGTTCATTAAGAAGAAAAATCCATTAATAGTCACCCATTCCTTCAAAAGCCTTATTACTCGCTTT
>NW_018397875.1:5103-5274 GCF_002168275.2 Theobroma umbraticum | reverse complement strand
TAATTAATTTTAAGTTGGATTTTTTTACAATTTAGATTAAAACATACTATAATTGAATGTCTATCTCAAAAAACATGAAGAAACAAGTAGTCATTGAGAAGAAAAGTCCATTTAGAGTCACCCATTCTTTCAAAAAACTTATTACTCACTTTAAATAGTTTTATAATCTCA
>NW_018397875.1:4991-5093 GCF_002168275.2 Theobroma umbraticum | reverse complement strand
TAAGTTGAATTTTTTTACATTTTTTGTTAAAACAAACTATAAGTGAATGTCTACCTCAGAAAACGTGCAAAAAAGCCATTTATTGAGAAGAAAAGTCCATTT
>NW_018397875.1:4862-4981 GCF_002168275.2 Theobroma umbraticum | reverse complement strand
ATTCCTTCAAAAGCCTTATTACCCGCTTTAAATGGTTTGATAATCTCATAATTAGTTTTGAGTTTAATTTTTTTACATTTTTTGTTGAAACAGACTATAATTGAATGTTTACCTTGAGA
>NW_018397875.1:4453-4638 GCF_002168275.2 Theobroma umbraticum | reverse complement strand
AAACGTGCAGAAAAAGCCATTCATTGAAAAGAAAAATCCATTTTTTGTCACCCATTTCTTCAAAAACTTTATTACTCGCTTTAAATAGTTTTATATTCTCATAATTAATTTTAAGTTCAATTTTTTTGTATTTTTGTCAAAACATACTAAAATTAAAAGCCTGCCTCAAGAAACATGCAAAAAAA
>NW_018397875.1:2173-4353 GCF_002168275.2 Theobroma umbraticum | reverse complement strand
AGTTGAATTTTTTTACATTTTTCTTTAAAACAGACTATAATTGAATGTCTACCTTAAGAAACGTAAAGAAACAAGCATTATTTGACAAGAAAAGTCCTTTTATAGCCACCAATTCTTTTAAAAGGCTTATTACAGGCTTTAAATGGTTTTATAAACTAATAATTGATTTTAAGTTGATCTTTTTTACATTTTTAGTTAAAACAGACTATAAATGATTGCCTGCCTCAGGAAACGTATAGCGAAAACTATTTTTTGAGAAGAAAAGTCCATTTATAGTCATCTATTTCTTCAAAGGCTTATTAGCCGCCTTAAATGACTGTATAATCTCATAATTGATTTTAAGTTGAAGTTTTTTACTTTTTTGTTAAAAAGAGATTATAATTGAATGTCTAGCTCTAGAAACATGAGGGAAAAGGTATTCATTGACAAGAAAACTCTATTTATAGTCACTCATTCCTTCAAAAGCCTTATTACTCACTTTAAATAGTTTTATAATCTCATAATTAATTTTAAGTTGATTTTTTTAATATTTTTTATTAAAATAAATTATAATTGAATGTCTACCTCAAGAAATGAGAAGAAACAAGAAGAAACAAGCATTCATTGACAAGAGAAGTCCATTTATAGTCGCCCATTCTATCAAAAGGCTTATTACCCGCTTTAAATAGTTTTATAATCTTATAATTGAATTTTTTTACATTTTTATTTAAACAGATTATAATTGAATGTCTACCTTGAGAAATGTGAAGAAACAAGCATTCATTGACAAGAAAAGTCTATTTACAGTCACCCATTCCTCCAAAAGCCTTATTACTCGCTTTAAATAGTTTTATAATCTTATAATTGATTTTAAGTTGAATTTTTTTATATTTTTCTTTAAAACAGACTATAATTGAAAGCCTGCCTTAGGAAAGGTGTAGAAAAGCCATTCATTAAAAAGAAAAATCTAATTTTAGTCACCTATTCCTTTAAAAGGCTTACTTTTTGCTTTAAATGGTTTCATAATCTCATAATTAATTTTAAGTTGAATTTTTTTACATTTTTGGTTAAAACAGACTATAATTGAATGCCATTGATTGAGAAGAAAAGTTCATTTATAGCCACCCATTCCTTCAAAAGCCTTATTACTCGCTTGAAATAGTTTTATAATCTCATAATTGATTTTAAGTCAATTTTTTTTAAAATTTTCTTTTAAAACAGACTATAATTGATAGCCTGCCTTAGGAAAGGTATACAAAAAGCCATTCATTGAGAAGAAAAATAAACTTTTACTCACCCATTCCTTCGAAAGCCTTATTACTCACTTTAAATAGTTTTATAATCTTATAATTCATTTTAAGTTAAATTTTTTCACATTTTTAATTAAAATAGACTATAATTAAGTGCTTGCCTCGAGAAACATGCAAAAAAAGCTATTGATTGAGAAGAAAAGTCCATTTATAGTCACCCATTCCTTTAAAAGGCTTATTACTCGCTTGAAATGGTTTTAGAATTTTATAATTAATTTTATGTTGAATTTTTTATATTTTTTGTTAAAACAGAAAATAATTGAATGTCTGCCTCGGGGAATGTATAGAAGAAGCCATTCATTAAGAAAAAAATTTCATTTACAGTCACCCATTCCTTCAAAAGCCTTATTACTCGTTTGAAATAGTTTTATAATCTCATAATTGATTTTAAGTTGAATTTTTTACATTTTTCTTTAAAACAAACTATAATTGAAAGCCTACCTCAGGCAAGGTGTAGAAAAAGCCATTCATTGAACAGAAAAATCTATTTTTAGTCACCCATTTCTTTGAAAACCTTATTACTCGCTTTAAATGATTTTATAATCTCATAATTGATTTTAAGTTCAATTTTTTTACATTTTTGGTTAAAACAGATTATAATTGAATGTTTACCTTAAGAAACGTGAAGAAACAAACTTTCACTGACAAGAAAAGTCCATTTATAATCACCCATTCCTTCAAAAGGCTTCTTACTTCATTTAAATGGTTTTATAATCACATAATTGATTTTAAGTTAAAGTTTTTTTACATTTCTGATTAAAACAGACTATAATTGAATGTTTACCTTGAGAAACATAAAGAAAGAAGAGTTCATTAACAAGAAAAGTCCATTTAGAGTCACCCATTCCTTCAAAAGGCTAATTACTCGCATTAAATGGTTTTATAATCTCA
>NW_018397875.1:1960-2163 GCF_002168275.2 Theobroma umbraticum | reverse complement strand
TAAGTTGAATTTTTTTATATTTTTCCTTAAAATAGACTATAATTGATTGTTTACCTCAAGAAACGTAAAGTAAGAGGCATTCATTGATAATAAAAGCCCATTTATAGTCACTCATTCCTTCAAAAGCCTTATTAGTCGGTTTAAACAGTTTTAAGTCTTATAATTAATTTTAAGTTGAATTTTTTTACATTTTTCCTTAAAAC
>NW_018397875.1:1827-1950 GCF_002168275.2 Theobroma umbraticum | reverse complement strand
TGAAAGCTTGCCTCAAGAAAGGTGTAGAAAAAGCTATTCATTGAGAAGACAAATCCATTTGTAGTCACGCATTCCTTCGAAAGTCTTATTACTCGCTTTAAATGGTTTTATAATCTCATAATT
>NW_018397875.1:1549-1727 GCF_002168275.2 Theobroma umbraticum | reverse complement strand
AGTTGAATTTTTTTATATTTTTCTTTAAAACAGACTATAATTGAAAGCTTACCTTAGGAAGGTGTAGAAAAGCCATTCATTAAGAAGAAAAATCTACTTTTAGTCACACATTCCTTTAAAAGGCTTTCTTCTTGCTTTAAATAGTTGTATAATCTCATAATTGATTTTAAGTTGAATT
>NW_018397875.1:1398-1539 GCF_002168275.2 Theobroma umbraticum | reverse complement strand
TTTGATTAAAACAGACTATAATTGAATGCTTACCTTGGGAAACATGCAGAAAAAGCCATTGATTGAGAAGAAAAGTCCATTTGTAGCCATTAATTCCTTCAAAAGCCTTATTACTCTCTTGAAATAGTTTTATAATCTCAT
>NW_018397875.1:1232-1388 GCF_002168275.2 Theobroma umbraticum | reverse complement strand
AAGTCAAATTTTTTTACATTTTCCTTTAAAACAGACTATAATTGATAGCCTGCCTCAAGAAAGGTACAGAAAAGCCATTCATTGAGAAGAAAAATAAACTTTTAGTCACCCATTTCTTCGAAAGCCTTATTACTCGCTTTAAATGGTTTTATAATC
>NW_018397875.1:885-1002 GCF_002168275.2 Theobroma umbraticum | reverse complement strand
AATTTTAAGTTGAATTTTTTATATTTTTTATTAAAACAGACAATAATTGAATGTTTGCCTCAAGAAATGTATAGAAGAAGCCATTCATTGAGAAGAAAAGTCCATTTATAGTCACCC
>NW_018397875.1:502-651 GCF_002168275.2 Theobroma umbraticum | reverse complement strand
TTTTTGGTTAAAACAGATTATAATTGAATGTTTACCTTAAGAAACATGAAGAAACAAGCATTCACTAATAAGAAAGTCCATTTATAATCACCCAGTCCTTCAAAAGGCTTCTTACTTCCTTTAAATAGTTTTATAATCACATAATTGAT
>NW_018397875.1:100-256 GCF_002168275.2 Theobroma umbraticum | reverse complement strand
ACATTTTTGGTTAAAACAGACTATAATTGAATGTCTACTTCAAGAAACGTGAAGTAAGAGGCATTCATTGGTAATAAAAGTGCATTTATATTCACTCATTCCTTCAAAAGCCTTATTAGTCGGTTTAAATAGTTTTATAGTCTCATAATTAATTTT
>NW_018397875.1:0-90 GCF_002168275.2 Theobroma umbraticum | reverse complement strand
TTTTTACATTTTTCCTTAAAACAGACTATAATTAAGAGCTTGCCTCAGGAAAGGTGTAGAAAAAGCTATTCATTGAGAAGAAAAATCCAT
>NW_018397874.1:32680-32808 GCF_002168275.2 Theobroma umbraticum | reverse complement strand
ATAAGGCTTTTGAAGGAATGAGCGACTATAAATAGACTTTTCCTGCCAATGAATGACTTTTTCTTCATGTTTTCCAAGGTAGACATTCAATTATAGCCTGTTTTAACTAAAAATGTAAAAAAATTCAA
>NW_018397874.1:32497-32657 GCF_002168275.2 Theobroma umbraticum | reverse complement strand
AAAACTATTCAAAGCGAGTAATAAGGCTTTTGAAGGAATGAGTGACTATAAATGTACTTTTCATGGCAATAAATGTCTTTTTCTTTACGTTTCTCAATGTAGACATTCAATTATAGTCCGTTTTAACAAAAAATGTAAACAAATTCAACTTAAAATCAAT
>NW_018397874.1:32290-32441 GCF_002168275.2 Theobroma umbraticum | reverse complement strand
AGAAATGGGTGACTATAAATGAACTTCTCTTACTAATGAATGCCTTTTTTTTCACGTTTCTCAAAGTAGACATTCAATTATAGTATGTTTTAACCACAATTATAAAAAAAATGAACTTAAAATCAATTATGAGATTATAAAATCATTTAAA
>NW_018397874.1:31296-31557 GCF_002168275.2 Theobroma umbraticum | reverse complement strand
ATTTAAAGTGAGTAATAAGGCTTTTGAAGGAATGGGTGACTATAGTGGACTTTTTTTACTAATTAATGCTTTTTTCTTCACATTCCTTGATGTAGACATTCAATTATTGTCTATTTTAAGCAAAAATGTAAAAACAATTGAACCTAAAATCAATTTTGATATTCTAAAACATTTAAAGCGAGTAAGAAAGCTTTTGAAAGAATACGGGACTATAAATGGACATTTCTTGCCAAAGCATGCTTTTTTCTTCACATTTCTCAA
>NW_018397874.1:30869-31005 GCF_002168275.2 Theobroma umbraticum | reverse complement strand
TAAGGCTTTTGAAGGAATGGGTGACTACAAATGGACTTTTTTTCTCAATGAATGGGTTTTTCTACATGTTTCTCAAGACAAGCATTCAATTATAGTCTGTTTTAATTAAAAATGTAAAAAAATTCAACTTAAAATT
>NW_018397874.1:30514-30848 GCF_002168275.2 Theobroma umbraticum | reverse complement strand
TTTAAAGTGAGTAATAAGGGTTTTGATGGAATGGGTGACTATAAAAGGACTTTTCTTGCCAATGAATGCTTGTTTCATTATGTTTCTCGAGGTTAACATTCAATTATAGTCTGTTTTAACAAAAAATATCAAAACAATTCAACTTAAAGTCAATTATGAGATTATAAAACCATTCAGAGCGAGTAATAAGGCTTTTAAAGCAATGAGTAACTATAAATGGACTTTTCTTGCCAATGAATGCCTTTTTCCTCGTATTTCTTAAAGTAGGCACTCAATTATAGTCTATTTTAACCAAAAAAGTAAAAAAATTTAACTTAAAATCAATTATGAGATT
>NW_018397874.1:30303-30414 GCF_002168275.2 Theobroma umbraticum | reverse complement strand
CATTCAATTATAGTCTATTTTAACAAAAAATATAAAAATATTCAACTTAAAATCGAATATTAGATTATAAAATAATTTAAAACGAGTAATAAGGCTTTTGAAGGAATGGGT
>NW_018397874.1:29695-29964 GCF_002168275.2 Theobroma umbraticum | reverse complement strand
TTTAAAGTGAGTAATAAGGCTTTTGAAGGAATCGATGACTATAAATAGACTTTTCTTGCCAATGAATGACTTTTTGTTCACATTTCTCGAGGTAGACATTCAATTATAATCTATTTTGATAAAAATGTAAAAAAAATTGAACTTAAAATTAATTTTTAGATTATAAAATCATTTAAAGCTAGTAATAAGGCTTTTGAACGAATGGGTGACTATAATGGACTTTTCTTACCAATGAATGCCTTTTTCTTCATGTTTCTTGAGGTAAACAT
>NW_018397874.1:29306-29442 GCF_002168275.2 Theobroma umbraticum | reverse complement strand
AATAAGACTTTTAAAGGAATGGGTGAATATAGTGAACTTTTTTAACCAATTAATGCCTTTTTCTTTACATTCCTTGAGGTACACATTCAATTATTGTCTGTTTTAAGTAAAAATGTAAAAAAAATGAAACCTAAAA
>NW_018397874.1:29068-29206 GCF_002168275.2 Theobroma umbraticum | reverse complement strand
CATTTAAAGTGAGTAATAAGGCTTTTGAAAGAATGGGTGACTATAAAAGGACTTCTCTTGCCAATGAATACTTGTTTCTTTATGTTTCTCGAGGTTGACATTCAATTACAGTCTATTTTAACTAAAAATATAAAAAAA
>NW_018397874.1:28891-29058 GCF_002168275.2 Theobroma umbraticum | reverse complement strand
AATCAATTATGAGATTATAAAACTATTCAAAGTGAGTAACAAGGCTTTTGATGGAATGGGTGACTATAAATGGACTTTTCTTCCAATAAATGCCTTTCTCTTCATGTTTCTCAAAGTAGACATTCAATTATAATCTGTTTTAACCAAAAATATAAAAAAAATCAACT
>NW_018397874.1:28628-28881 GCF_002168275.2 Theobroma umbraticum | reverse complement strand
TATGAGATTATAAAACTATTTAAAGTGAGTAATAAGGCTTTTGAAAGAATCGATTACTATAAATAGACTTTTCTTCCCAATGAATGACTTTTTGTACACATTTCTCGAGGTAGATATTCAATTATAATCTGTTTTGACTAAAAATGTAAAAAAAATTTAACTTAAAATTAATTTTTTGATTATAAAATCATTTAAAGCTAGTAATAAGGCTTTTAAAGGAATAGGTGACTATAATGGACTTTTCTTGCCAATG
>NW_018397874.1:27923-28341 GCF_002168275.2 Theobroma umbraticum | reverse complement strand
AACCATTTAAAGCGAGTAATAAGGCTTTTAAAGGAATGGGTGAATATAGTAAACATTTTTAATCAATTAATGCCTTTTTCTTCACATTCCTTGATGTAGACATTCAATTATTGTCTGTTTTAAGTAAAAATATAAAAAAAATAAACCTAAAATCAATTTTGATATTATAAAACCATTTAAAGCAGTAAAAAGGCTTTTGAGAGAATATGAGACTATAAATGGATATTTTTTGCCAGTGTATGCTTTTTTCTTCACGTTTCTCAAGGTAGACAATCAATTATAGTCTGTTTTTAAGTAAAATTGCAAAAAAAAATCAACTTAAAATCAATTATTATATTATAAAATAATTTAAAAAGAGTAATAAGGTTTTTTAAGGAATGAGTGACTATAAAAGGACTTTTTACTCAATGAATGGGTT
>NW_018397874.1:27669-27836 GCF_002168275.2 Theobroma umbraticum | reverse complement strand
AAAGTGAGTAATAAGGCTTTTGAAGGAATGGGTGACTACAAATGGATTTTTCTTCTCAATGAATGGGTTTTTCAACACGTTTTTTGAGGCAAGCTTTCAATTATAGTCTGTTGTAATGAAAAATGTAAAAACATTCAACCTAAAATCAATTTTGAGATTATAAAACC
>NW_018397874.1:27446-27569 GCF_002168275.2 Theobroma umbraticum | reverse complement strand
ACTATAATTGAATGCTAGCCTTGAGAAACGTAATGAAACAAGCATTCATTGACACGAAAAGTCCTTTTATAGTCACCCATTCTATCAAAACCATTATTACTCACTTTAAATGGTTTTATAATC
>NW_018397874.1:27301-27423 GCF_002168275.2 Theobroma umbraticum | reverse complement strand
GTTTTTACATTTTTCATTACAACAGACTATAATTGAATGCTTGCCTCAAAAAACGTGTAGCAAAACCCATTCATTGAGAAACAAAATCCATTTGTAGTCACCCATTCCTTCAAAAGCCTTAT
>NW_018397874.1:27067-27291 GCF_002168275.2 Theobroma umbraticum | reverse complement strand
AAATGGTTTTATAATCTCAAAATTAATTTTAAGTTGAATGTTTTTACATTTTTCATTAAAACAGACTATTATTGAATGCTTGCCTCAGGAAATATATAGTAAAACCCATTCATTGAGTAAAAAGCCCTTTTATAGTCACTCATTCCTTAAAAAGCCTTATTACTCATTTTAAATTGTTTTATAATATAATAATTGATTTTAAGTTAAATTTTTTTTACATTTTT
>NW_018397874.1:26887-27057 GCF_002168275.2 Theobroma umbraticum | reverse complement strand
AGACTATAATTGATTGTCTACCTTGAGAAACATGAAGAAAAAAGCATACATTGGTAAAAAATGTCCATTTATAGTCCCGTATTCTTTCAAAAGCCTTCTTGCTGCTTTAAATAGTTTTATAATATCAGAATTGATTTTAGGTTTAATTTTTTTTACATTTTTACTTAAAA
>NW_018397874.1:26782-26877 GCF_002168275.2 Theobroma umbraticum | reverse complement strand
TTGAATGTCTACCTCAAGGAATGTGAAGAAAAAGGCATTAATTGATTAAAAAAGTTTACTATATTCACCCATTCCTTTAAAAGCCTTATTACTCG
>NW_018397874.1:26441-26748 GCF_002168275.2 Theobroma umbraticum | reverse complement strand
AAGTTGAACTTTTTACATTTTTCATTAAAACAGATTATAATTAAATGTCTACCTTAGGAAACGTGCAAAAAAACTTATTTATTTCTAAAAAAAGTGCATTTATATTTTTCCATTTCTTCAAAAGCCTTATTGCTCGCTTTCAATTGTTTTATAATTTCATAATTGATTTTAAGTTAAATTTTCTTATATTTTTAGTTAAAATAGACTATAATTGAATGTTTACCTTAAGAAACATGAAGAAAAAGAAATTCATTGGCAAGAAAAGCCTTTTTATAGTCACCCATTCCTTCAAAAGCCTTATTACTCG
>NW_018397874.1:26276-26431 GCF_002168275.2 Theobroma umbraticum | reverse complement strand
TTTTATAATCTCATAATTGATTGTAAGTTCAATTTTTTTACATTTTTTGTTAAAACAAACTATAATTAAATACCTACCTTGAGAAATGTGAAGAAAAACATATTCATTGGCAAGAAAAGTCCATTTAGAGTCACCAATTCCTTCAAAAACCTTAT
>NW_018397874.1:25808-26016 GCF_002168275.2 Theobroma umbraticum | reverse complement strand
AAGAAAAGTCCATTTATAGTCACCTATTCCTTCAAAAGCCTTATTACTTGCTTTGAATGGTTTTATAATCTGATAATTAATTTTAAGTTCAATTTTTTTTACATTTTTGCTTACAACCGACTATAATTGAATACCGACTTTGAGAAATATGAAGAAAAGACATTCATCGATAACAAAAGCCCATTTATAGTCACTCATTCCTTCAAAA
>NW_018397874.1:25597-25798 GCF_002168275.2 Theobroma umbraticum | reverse complement strand
TCGCTTTAAATGGTTTATAATCTCATAATTGATTCTAAGTTGAATTTTTTTACATTTTTAGCTAAAACAAACTATAATTGAATGTTCATTTTGAGAAACGTGAAGAAAAATCCATTTATAGTCATCCATTCTTTCAAAAGCCTTATATCTAGCTTTAAATGGTTTTATAATCTCATAATTAATTTTAAGTTAAATTTTTTT
>NW_018397874.1:24943-25230 GCF_002168275.2 Theobroma umbraticum | reverse complement strand
AATCTCAAAATTGATTTTAGGTTCAATTGTTTTTACATTATTGGTTAAAATAGACTATAATTGAATATCTACCTCGACAAATGTGAAGAAAAAAGTATTCATTGGTAAAAAAAGTCCATTTATTGTCACACAGTTCTTCAAAAGCCTTCTTAGTCGCTTTGAATAGTTTTATAATCTCATTTTGATTTTAATTTAAATTTTTTATATTTTTAGTTAAAACAAGCTATAATTGATTGTCAACCTTGAGAAACGTAAAGAGACAAACATTCATTGACAAGAAAAGTCCT
>NW_018397874.1:24707-24843 GCF_002168275.2 Theobroma umbraticum | reverse complement strand
TTAAGTGGTTTTATAATCTCATATTTGATTTCAAGTTGAATTTTTTTATGTTTTCAGCTAAAACAAACTATAATTGAATATCTACTTCGAGAAACATGAAGAACAAGCCATTCATTAGCAAGAAAAGTTCATTTAT
>NW_018397874.1:24520-24697 GCF_002168275.2 Theobroma umbraticum | reverse complement strand
TCCTTCAAAAGCCTTATTACTCACTTTGAATGGTTTTATAATCTGATAATTAATTTTAAGTTCAATTTTTTTTTGTATTTTGGTTACAACCGACTATAATTGAATACCTACTTTGAGAAATATGAAGAAAATGACATTCGTTGACAAGAAAAGTCCATTTATAGTCATTCATTCTTT
>NW_018397874.1:23815-24287 GCF_002168275.2 Theobroma umbraticum | reverse complement strand
TGTTTTACATTTTTGATTAAAACAGACTATAATTGAATGTCTACCTCAAGAAACCTAAAGAAAAAAGCATCCATTGTTAAGAAATGTCCATTTATAGTGTTCTATTCCAACAAAAGCCTTATTACTCGTTTTAAATACTTTTATAATCTCAAAATTTTTTTTAGGTTCAATTTTTTTACATTATTGGTTAAAACAGACTATAATTGAATGTGTACCTCAAGAAATGTGAAGAAAAAAGCATTCATTGATAAAAAAAGTCTATTTATAGTCACACATTTCTTCAAAAGCCTTTTTACTCGCTTTGAATAGCTTTATAATCTCATAATTGATTTTAAATTAAATTTTTTTATATTTTTTGTTACAGCAGACTATAATTGATTGTCAGCCTTGAGAAACATAAAGAGACAAACATTCATTGGCAAGAAAAGTCCTTTTATAGTCATCAATTCCTTCAAAAGCCTTATTTCTCGCT
>NW_018397874.1:23341-23788 GCF_002168275.2 Theobroma umbraticum | reverse complement strand
GTTAAAATAGACTATAATTGAATGTCTACTTTAAGAAACATGAGGAAAAAGGTATTCATTGGCAAGAAAATTCCATTGATAGTCACCTATTCCTTCAAAAGCCTTATTACTCGCTCTGAATGGTTTTATAATCTCATAATTAATTTTAAGTTGAATATTTTTTATATTTTTCTTTAAAACAGACTATAATTGAGTGTTAGCCTTGAGAAACATAATGAAACAAGCATTTATTGGCAAGAAAGTCGTTTTATAGTCACCCATTTCATCAAAACCCTTATTACTCACTTTAAATGATTTTATAATCTCAAAATATATTTTAAGTTGAATGTTTTATATTTTTCATTACAACAGACTATAATTGAATGCTTGCCTTGAAAAACGTATAGAAAAACTCATTCATTGAGAAAAAAAGTCCATTTGTAGTCACCCATTCCTTCAAAAGCCTTA
>NW_018397874.1:23084-23241 GCF_002168275.2 Theobroma umbraticum | reverse complement strand
GACTATAAATGAACTTTTCTTGTCAATGAATGTCTTTTTCTTCACGTTTCTTGAAATGAACATTCAATTATAGTCTATTTTAACTAACAATGTAAAAAAATTTAACTTAGAATCAATTATGAGATTATATACCATTTAAAGCGAGTAATAAGGCTTT
>NW_018397874.1:22925-23074 GCF_002168275.2 Theobroma umbraticum | reverse complement strand
AGTGACTATAAATGGACTTTTCTTACCGTTGAATGTCTTTTTCTTCATATTTATCAAAGTAGGTATTCAATTATAGTCGGTTGTAAGAAAAAATATAAAAACAATTAAACTTAAAATTAATTATTAGATTATAAAACCATTCAAAGCGA
>NW_018397874.1:22758-22915 GCF_002168275.2 Theobroma umbraticum | reverse complement strand
TTTTGAAGGAATGGGTGTCTATAAATGGACTTTTCTTGCTAATGAACGGCTTGTTCTTCATGTTTCCCAAAGTAGACATTCAATAATAGTCTGTTTTAGCCAAAAGCATAAAAAAATTTAACTTGAAATCAAATATGAGCTTATAAAACCATTTAAA
>NW_018397874.1:22475-22748 GCF_002168275.2 Theobroma umbraticum | reverse complement strand
AGGCTTTTGAAGGAATGGGTGACTACAAATGAACTTTTTTTCTCAATGAATGGGTTTTTCTACATGTTTTTCTAGCAAGCATTCAATTATAGTCTATTGTAATGAAAAATGTAAAAACATTCAACCTAAAATATATTTTGAGATTATAAAACCATTTAAAGTGAGTAATGAGACTTTTGATGGAATGGGTTACTATAAAAGGACTTTTCTTGCCAATGAATACTTTTTTCATTACGTTTCTCAAGGCTAGCATTCAATTATAGTCTATTTTAA
>NW_018397874.1:22287-22465 GCF_002168275.2 Theobroma umbraticum | reverse complement strand
AAAAAACATTCAACTTAAAATCAATTATGAGATTATAAAACCATTCGGAGCGAGTAATAAGGTTTTTGAAAGAATGGGTGACTATAAATGGACTTTTTTTACAAATGAATGCCTTTTTCTTCACGTTTCTTAAAGTAGACATTCAATTATAGTCTATTTTAACCAAAAATATAAAAAA
>NW_018397874.1:21890-22146 GCF_002168275.2 Theobroma umbraticum | reverse complement strand
CCAAAAATGTAAAAACATTTAACTTAAAATCAATTATGAGATTATAAAACTATTCAAAGCGAGTAAGAAGGCTTTTGAAGAAATGTGCGACTATAAATGGACTTTTTTTACCAATGAATGCTTTTTTCTTGACATTTGTCGAGGTAGACATTCAATTATAGTCTGTTTTAACCAATAATGTAAAAACAATTGAACCTAAAACCAATTTTGAGATTATAAAACTATTTAAAGCGAGTAATAAGGCTTTTGAAGGAAT
>NW_018397874.1:21482-21642 GCF_002168275.2 Theobroma umbraticum | reverse complement strand
TTAATTATGAGATTATAAAACCATTTAAAGCTAGAAATAAGGCTTTTGAAAGAACGGATAACTATAAATGGACTTTTCTTGTCAATAAATGCCTTTTTCTTCATGTTTCTCGAAATGGACATTCAATTATAGTCTGTTTTAACTAAAAATGTAAAAAAAT
>NW_018397874.1:21313-21446 GCF_002168275.2 Theobroma umbraticum | reverse complement strand
AAAGCGAGTAATAAGGCTTTTGAAGGAATGGGTGACTATAAATGCACTTTTCTTACCGATGAATGTCTTTTTCTTCATATTTCTCGAAGTAGGTATTCAATTATAGTCGGTTGTAATCAAAAATGTAAAAAAA
>NW_018397874.1:21078-21200 GCF_002168275.2 Theobroma umbraticum | reverse complement strand
AAAGCGAGTAATAAGGCTTTTGAAGGAATGGGTGACTATAACTGGACTTTTCTTACTAATGAACGGCTTGTTCTTCATGTTTCTCAAAGTAGACATTCAATTATAGTCTGTTTTAGCCAAAA
>NW_018397874.1:20616-20867 GCF_002168275.2 Theobroma umbraticum | reverse complement strand
AAAAATATAAAAAAATTTAACTTACAATCAATTATGAGATTATAAAACTATTTAAAGCGAATAAAAAGTCTTTTGAAGGAATGGGTGACTATAAAAAGGCTTTTCTTGCCAATGAATTTTTTTTTCTTCACGTTTCTTAAGGTAAACATTCAATTATAGTCAGTTTTAACCAAAAATGTAAAAAAATTCAACTTAAGATTGAATATTACATCATAAAATAATTTAAAGCGAGTAATATGGCTTTTGAAGGA
>NW_018397874.1:20455-20606 GCF_002168275.2 Theobroma umbraticum | reverse complement strand
ATAAATGGACTTTTCTTGCTAATGAATGGCTTGTTATTCATGTTTCTCAAAGTAGACATTCAATAATAGTCTGTTTTAGCCAAAGACATAAAAAATTTCAACTTGAAATAAAATATGAGATTATAAAACCACTTAAAGTGAGTAATAAGGC
>NW_018397874.1:20310-20445 GCF_002168275.2 Theobroma umbraticum | reverse complement strand
ATAGGTGACTATAAATGGATTTTTCTTGCCAATGAATATGTTTTTCTTCACATTTCTCAAAGTAGATATTTAATTATAGTTTGTTTTAACAACAAATGTAAAAAAATTCAACTTACAATTAATTATGAGATTATA
>NW_018397874.1:20121-20300 GCF_002168275.2 Theobroma umbraticum | reverse complement strand
AAGTGAGTAATAAGGCTTTTGAAGAAATGGGTGACTATAATAGGCTTTTCTTGCCAATGAATTTCTTTTTCTTCACGTTTCTTAAGGTAGACATTCAAGTATAGTCTATTTTAACTAAAAACCCTAAAAATTCAACTTAAAATCAATTATTAGATTATAAAATAATTTAAAGCGAGTAG
>NW_018397874.1:19672-19880 GCF_002168275.2 Theobroma umbraticum | reverse complement strand
TATAAAATCATTTAAAGTGAATAATAAGGCTTTTAAAGGAATGGGTGACTATAAGTAGACTTTTCTTGTCAATGAATACTTGTTTCTTTACATTTCTCAAGATTGACATTCAATTATAGCCCGTTTTAACTAAAAATCTAGAAAATAATTCAACTTAAAATCAATTATTAGATTATAAAACCATTCAAAACGAGTAATAAGGCTTTTG
>NW_018397874.1:19488-19644 GCF_002168275.2 Theobroma umbraticum | reverse complement strand
TCTTGCTAATGAATGCCTTTTTCTTCATGTTTCTTGAAGTAGACATTCAATTATCGTTTGTTTTAACAAAAAATGTAAAAAACTTTAACTTAAAATCAAATATGAGATTATAAAACCACTTAAAGCGAGTAATCACGTTTTTGAAAGAATGGGTGA
>NW_018397874.1:19392-19478 GCF_002168275.2 Theobroma umbraticum | reverse complement strand
ACTTTTCTTACCAATGAATGCCGTTTTCTTCATGTTTCTCAAAGTAGACATTCAATTATAGTGTGTTTTAACCAAAAAATGTAAAA
>NW_018397874.1:19208-19382 GCF_002168275.2 Theobroma umbraticum | reverse complement strand
TTACAATCGATTATGAGATTATAAAACCATTAAAAGCGAGTAATTAGGCTTTCGAAGAAATGGGTGACTATATATGGACTTTTCTTGCCAATGAAATCTTTTTTCTTCATGTTTCTTAATGTAGACATTTAATTATAGTCTGTTTTAAATAAGAATATAAAAAAAATCAACTTA
>NW_018397874.1:18825-18979 GCF_002168275.2 Theobroma umbraticum | reverse complement strand
TTTGAAGGAATGGGTGACTATCAAAATACTTTTCTTGCTAATGAATGCTTGTTTTGTTATGTTTCTTGAGACTGACAATCAATTATTATCTGTTTTAACTAAAAATAAAAAAAATTAATTTAA
This sequence comes from Theobroma umbraticum, assembly GCF_002168275.2. NCBI lineage: Eukaryota > Viridiplantae > Streptophyta > Magnoliopsida > Malvales > Malvaceae > Theobroma > Theobroma umbraticum. Next base: position 18,856 of record NW_018397874.1, on the reverse strand, counting down.
AAACAATTATGAGATTATAAAACCATTCAAA
>NW_018397874.1:18603-18700 GCF_002168275.2 Theobroma umbraticum | reverse complement strand
TTTAAAGCGAGTAATAAGGCTTTTGAAGGAATGCGTGACTATAAATAGACTTTTTCTCTCAATAAATGCCTTTTTTCCATATTTCTTAAGGTAGACG
>NW_018397874.1:18511-18593 GCF_002168275.2 Theobroma umbraticum | reverse complement strand
ATCTGTTTTAGCCAAAAATGTAAAAACAAAATTGAGCTTAAAATCAATTACGAGATTATAGAACTATTTAAAGCTAGTAATA
>NW_018397874.1:18334-18411 GCF_002168275.2 Theobroma umbraticum | reverse complement strand
AAAAGGCATTCATTGTCAAGAAAAGTTCATTTATAGTCACCCATTTTTTCAAAAGCGTTATTACTCACTTTAAGTGG
>NW_018397874.1:18051-18324 GCF_002168275.2 Theobroma umbraticum | reverse complement strand
TCATATCTGATTTTAAGTTGAAGTTTTTTACATTTTTTGTTAAAAGAAACGAGAATTGAATGTCTACTTCAAGAAACATGAAGAAAAAGGCATTCAATAGCAAGCAAAGTCTATTTATAGTAACCCAATCCTTTAAAAGCCTTATTACTCGTTTTGAATGATTTTATAATCTAATAATTGATATTAAGTTGAATTATTTTTTAGATTTTTAGTTAAAACAGGCTATAATTGAATGTCAATCTCGAGAAATGTAAAGAAACAAGTATTCATTGG
>NW_018397874.1:17664-17778 GCF_002168275.2 Theobroma umbraticum | reverse complement strand
ACTCGCTTTAAATTATTTTATAATCTAATAATTGATTTTAAGTTGAATTTTTTTGCATTCCTAGTTAAAACAGTCTAGAATTGAATGTCTACCTTGAGAAACATGAAGAAAAAA
>NW_018397874.1:17165-17333 GCF_002168275.2 Theobroma umbraticum | reverse complement strand
GGTTTTATAATCTTATAATTGATTTTAAGTTTAATTTTTTTTTATATTTTTAGTCAACACAGATTATGATTGAGTGTCTACCTTCAGAAATATGAAGAAAAAGGCATTCATTAGGAAGAAAAGTCTATTTATAGCCACACATTCCTTCAAAAGCCTTATTACTTACTT
>NW_018397874.1:17033-17155 GCF_002168275.2 Theobroma umbraticum | reverse complement strand
TATAATCTCATAATTGATTTTAAGTTGAAGTTTTTGATATTTTTGATTAAAATAAACTATAATTGAATGTCTACTTCAAGAAACGTGAAGAAAAAAGCATTTATCAGTAAAAAATATCCATT
>NW_018397874.1:16708-16933 GCF_002168275.2 Theobroma umbraticum | reverse complement strand
ATTAAAAGCGAGTAATAAGGCTTTTGAAGAAATGGGTGACTATAAATGGACTTTACTTGCCAATGAATTCTTTTTCCTTCATGTTTCTTAAGGTAGACATTTAATTATAGTCTGTTTTATATAAGAATGCAAAAAAAATCAACTCAAAATCAAATATTAGATTATAAAGCAATTTAAAGCGAGTAATCAGGCTTTTAAAGGAATGGGTGACTATAAATAGACTTT
>NW_018397874.1:16211-16333 GCF_002168275.2 Theobroma umbraticum | reverse complement strand
AATGGGTGACTATAAATGAACTTTTCTTGTCAATGAATATTTTTTTCATCATGTTTCTCGAGCTAAACATTCAATTATAGTCTGTTTTATCCGAAAATAAAAAAAAATTCAACTTAAAATCA
>NW_018397874.1:16091-16201 GCF_002168275.2 Theobroma umbraticum | reverse complement strand
CTTGAAATCAATTACGAGATTATAAAACCATTTAAAGCTTGTAATAAGGCTTTTGGAAGAATGGGTGACTCTAAATGGACTTTTCTTGCCAATGAATGCCTTTTTCTTCA
>NW_018397874.1:15780-15933 GCF_002168275.2 Theobroma umbraticum | reverse complement strand
GCGAGTAATAAGGCTTTTGAAGGAATAGGAGACTATAAATGGACATTTCTTGCCGATGAATGCTTTTTCCTTCACATTTCTCTAGCTAGGCATTCAATTATAGTCTGTTTTGATAAAAATTGTAAAACAATTCAACCTAAAATCAATTATGAG
>NW_018397874.1:15644-15770 GCF_002168275.2 Theobroma umbraticum | reverse complement strand
CATTTAAAGCGAGTAACAAGGCTTTTGATGAAATGCCTAACTATAAATAGACTTTTCTTGCCAATGAATGCCTTTTTCTTCACACTTCTCAGTGTAGACATTTAATTATAATCTGTTTTGACTAAA
>NW_018397874.1:15416-15544 GCF_002168275.2 Theobroma umbraticum | reverse complement strand
TAAGGCTTTTGAAAGAATGGGTGACTATAAATAAACTTTTCTTGTCAATGAATGTTTTTTTCATCACGTTTCTTGAGCTAAACATTCAATTATAGTCTGTTTTATCCAAAAATAAAAAAAACTTCAAC
>NW_018397874.1:15286-15403 GCF_002168275.2 Theobroma umbraticum | reverse complement strand
TGAGATTATAAAATCATTTAAAGCGAGTAATAAGGCTTTTGAAGGAATGTGTGAATATAAATGGACTTTTCCTCCCAATAAATACCTTTTTTCCATATTTCTTGACGTAGACGCTCA
>NW_018397874.1:14798-14946 GCF_002168275.2 Theobroma umbraticum | reverse complement strand
AAGGCTTTTGAAGGAATAAGAGACTATAAATGGATATTTCTTCCTAGTGAATGGGTTTTCCTTCACGTTTCTCTAGCTAGACATTCAATTATAGTCTGTTTTGATAAAAAATGTAAAAAACTTCAACTTAAAATCAATTATGAGATTA
>NW_018397874.1:14540-14788 GCF_002168275.2 Theobroma umbraticum | reverse complement strand
TAAAGCGAGTAACAAGGCTTTTGATGAAATGCCTGACTATAAATAAACTTTTCTTGCCAATGAATGCCTTTTTCTACACACTTCTCAGTGTAGACATTCAATTATAATCTGTTTTGACTAAAACGGCAAAAAAAATTGAACTTAGAATCAATTTTGAGATTATAAAACCATTTAACATGAGAAATAAATCTTTTGAAGAAGTGGGTGACTATAATGGACTTTTCTTGCCAATGAATATGTTGTTCTTC
>NW_018397874.1:14328-14530 GCF_002168275.2 Theobroma umbraticum | reverse complement strand
AGGTAGACATTCAATTATTGTCTGTTTTAATAAAAAATGTAAAAAAAATTCAATTTCAGATCAATTATGGGATTGTAAAACCATTTAAATCGAGTAATAAGGCCTTTGAAGGAAAGGGTAACTATAAATGGACTTTTCTTCTTAATGATTGGCCTTTTCTACACGTTTCCCAAAGCAAACATTGAATTATAATTTATTTTAA
>NW_018397874.1:14193-14311 GCF_002168275.2 Theobroma umbraticum | reverse complement strand
ATAACATTATAAAACCATTTAAAGCGAGTAATAAGGCTTTTGAAGGAATGGGTGGCCAGAAATAAACTTTTCTTCCAATAAATGCCTTTTTCTTGATGTTTCTCAAAGTAGACATTCA
>NW_018397874.1:13803-13917 GCF_002168275.2 Theobroma umbraticum | reverse complement strand
GTTATAGTCTGTTTTAACCAGAAATATAAAAAACTTCAACTTAAAATCAATTATGAAATTTTAAAACTATTTAAAGCGAGTAATAAGACTTTTAAAGGAGTACGTGACTGTAAA
>NW_018397874.1:13120-13534 GCF_002168275.2 Theobroma umbraticum | reverse complement strand
ACCATTTAAAGTGAGTAATAAGGCTTTTGAAGGATTAGGAGACTATAAATGGACATTTTTTACCGATAAATGATTTTTTCTTCACGTTTCTTGAGGTAGACATTCAGTTATAGTCTATTTTAACAAAATGTATAAAAAACTGCAACTTAAAATCAATTATGAGATTTTAAAACCATTTAAAACGAGTAATATGGCTTTTGAAGGAATGCATTAGTATAAATAGACTTTTTTTGCCAATGAATGCCTTTTTCTTCATGTTTCTTAGGGTAGGCATTAAATTATAATCTTTTTTAACCAATAATGTAAAAACAATTGAACTTAAAATCAATTTTGAGATTATTAAACTATTTAAAGGGAGTAATAAGGCTTTTGAAGAAATAGGAGACTATAAATAGACATTTCTTGTCAATGAAT
>NW_018397874.1:12529-12885 GCF_002168275.2 Theobroma umbraticum | reverse complement strand
ATTATGAGATTATAAAACCATTTAAAGCGCGCAATAAGGCTCTTGAAGGAATGTGTGACCACAAATCAAATTTTCTTGTCAATGAATGCCTTTTTCTTCATATTTATTGAGCTAGACATTCAATTATAATCTATTTTAACCAAAAATATAAACAAAATTAAACCTAAAATTAATTTTGAGATAATCAAATAATTTAAAATGAGTAATAAGGCTTTTGAAGGAATAAGAGGCTTTAAATGGACATTACTTGCCAATGAATGCTTTTTTCTTCATGTTTCGTAAGGTAGACATTCAATTCAAGACTGTTTTAACTAAAAATGAAAAAAAATTCAACTTAAAATCAATTATTAGATTAT
>NW_018397874.1:12332-12464 GCF_002168275.2 Theobroma umbraticum | reverse complement strand
ATTTCTCAAAGTAGACATTCAATTATAGTCTGTTTTAACCAAAAATGTAAAAAATTTTTACTTAAAATCAATTATGGTATTATAAAATCATTTAAAGTGAGTAATAAGGCTTTTGAAGGAATGGGTGACTAG
>NW_018397874.1:12140-12232 GCF_002168275.2 Theobroma umbraticum | reverse complement strand
AAATGGTTTTATAATCTCATAATTCATTTTAAGTTGAAGTTTTTTACATTTTTTTATCAAAACAGACTATAATTGATTGTCTAGCTAGAGAA
>NW_018397874.1:11782-12130 GCF_002168275.2 Theobroma umbraticum | reverse complement strand
AAAAGCATTCATTGGCAAGAAATGTTCATTTATAGTATCCTATTCCTTCAAAAGCCTTATTACTCGCTTTAATTGGTTTTGTAATCTCTAAATTGAGTTTAGGTTTAATTTTTTTTGCAGTATTGGTTAAAATAGAATATAATTGAATGTCTAGCTCGGGAAATGTTAAGAAAAAGGCATTCATTGGCAAGAAAAGTCCATTTAGAGTCACCCAATCCTGCAAAAGCCTTATTACTGGCTTTAAATGGTTTAATAATCTCGTAATTGATTTTAAGTTCAATTTTTTTTTATATTTTTGGTCAAAATAGATTATAATTGAGTGTCTACCTTCAAAAATATGAAGAAAAA
>NW_018397874.1:11487-11681 GCF_002168275.2 Theobroma umbraticum | reverse complement strand
TCATAATTGATTTTATGTTGAAGTTTTTTATTTTTTTTGTTAAAATAAACTATAATTGAATGTCTAGCTTCAGAAACAGGAAGAAAAAAGCATTCCTTGGCAAGAAATGTCTATTTATAGTCTCTTATTCCTTTGAAAGCCTTGTTACTCCCTTTAAAGAGATTTATAATCTCAAAATTGATTTTAGGTTCAAT
>NW_018397874.1:11405-11477 GCF_002168275.2 Theobroma umbraticum | reverse complement strand
TTATTGGTTAAAAAAGATTATAATTTAATGCCTACCCCAAGAAATATGAAGAAAAAGGCATTCATTGGCAAG
>NW_018397874.1:11114-11395 GCF_002168275.2 Theobroma umbraticum | reverse complement strand
TTATAGTCATGCATTCCTTCAAAAGCCATATTACTCGCTTTAAATGGTTTTAAAATATCATAATTGATTTTAAGTTGAAGTTTTTTGCACATTTGGTTAAAATAGACTATAACTGAATGTCTACCTCAAGAAATGTGAAAAACAAAGCATTTATCGGTAAAAAATGTCCATTTATAGTCTCCTAATCCTTCAAATGCTTTATTACTCACTTTAAATGGTTTTACAAACTCTAAAATTGATTTTAGGTTCAATTTTTTTTGCATTATTAGTTAAAACAGATT
>NW_018397874.1:10571-10725 GCF_002168275.2 Theobroma umbraticum | reverse complement strand
TCATTGGGAAGAAATGTCCATTTATAGTCTCCTATTCCTTCAAAAGCCTTATTAGTCGCTTTAAATGATTTGATAATCTCATAATTGATTTTAAGTTGAATATTTTTACAATTTTTGTTAAAACTGACTATAATTGAATGTCTACTTTGAGAAA
>NW_018397874.1:10476-10561 GCF_002168275.2 Theobroma umbraticum | reverse complement strand
AAGGCATTTATTGGAAGAAAAGTTCATTTTTAATCACCTATTTCTTCAAAAGCCTTATTACTCGCTTTAAATGGTTTTATAATCT
>NW_018397874.1:10269-10376 GCF_002168275.2 Theobroma umbraticum | reverse complement strand
CAAAAGCCTTATTACTCGCTTTAAATGGTTTTATAATCTCAGAATTGATTTTAGATTTAATTTTTTTTGCAGTATTGGTTAAAACAGATTATAATTGAATGTCTAGC
>NW_018397874.1:10159-10259 GCF_002168275.2 Theobroma umbraticum | reverse complement strand
TGAAGAAAAAGGCATTCATTGGCAAGAAAATTTCGTTCATAGTCATACATTCCTTCAAGAGCCTTATTGCGCGCTTTAAATGGTTTTATAATCTCATAAT
>NW_018397874.1:9787-9989 GCF_002168275.2 Theobroma umbraticum | reverse complement strand
GTTGAAGTTTTTTATATTTTTGGTTAAAATAAACTATAATTGAATGTCTAGCTCAAGAAACAGGAAGAAAAAACCATTCATTGGCAAGAAATGTCCATTTACAATCTCCTATTCCTTCAAAAGCCTTATTACTCCCTTTAAATAGTTTTATAATATGAAAATTGATTTTAGGTTCAATTGTTCTTTCATTATTGGTTAAAAA
>NW_018397874.1:9470-9616 GCF_002168275.2 Theobroma umbraticum | reverse complement strand
CCTTATTACTCGCTTTAAATGGTTTTAAAATCTAATAATTGATTTTAAGTTGAAGTTTTTTATACATTATTTAAAATAGACTATACATTGGTAAAAAATATCCATTTATAGTCTCCTAATCCTTCAAAAGCCTTATTACTTACTTT
>NW_018397874.1:9113-9329 GCF_002168275.2 Theobroma umbraticum | reverse complement strand
TTCAAAAGTCTTATTACTCGCTTTCAATGGTTTTATAATCTCATAATTGATTTTGAGCTCAATTTTTTTTTACATTTTTGGTCAAAAAAGATTATAATTCAGTGTTTACCTTGAGAAATGTGAAGAAAAAGGCATTTATTGAGAAGAAAACTTCATTTATAGTCACATACTCCTTCAAAAGCCTTATTACTCGCTTTAAATGGTTTTATAATTTCA
>NW_018397874.1:8932-9103 GCF_002168275.2 Theobroma umbraticum | reverse complement strand
TAAGTTGAAGTTTTTTATATTTTTGGTTAAAACAGACTATAACTAAATGTCTAGCTTGAGAAATGTAAAGAAAAAAGCATTCATTGGGAAGAAATGTTCGTTTATAGTCTCCTATTTCTTTAAAAGCCTTATTAGTCGCTTTAAATGATTTTATAATCTCATAATTGATTT
>NW_018397874.1:8577-8697 GCF_002168275.2 Theobroma umbraticum | reverse complement strand
TTTTTTACATTTGTCATTAAAATAAGCTATAATTCAATGCTTGCTTTGGGAAACATGTAACAAAAGCCGATCATTAAGAAGAAATATCTATTTATAGTCTCTTATTCCTTCAAAAGCCTT
>NW_018397874.1:8425-8565 GCF_002168275.2 Theobroma umbraticum | reverse complement strand
AAATAGTTTTATAATCTCAAAATTGATTTTAGGTTCAATTGTTTTTACATTATTAATTAAAAAAGATTATAATTTAATGTCTACCCCAAGAAACATGAAGAAAAAGGTATTCATTGGCAAGAAAAGTCTATTTATAGTCA
>NW_018397874.1:8161-8325 GCF_002168275.2 Theobroma umbraticum | reverse complement strand
AAGGAATTCATTGACAAGAAAAGTCCATTTATAGTCACACATTTCTTCAAAAGTTTTATTACTCGCTTTCAATGGTTTTATAATCTCATAATTGATTTTAAGCTCAATTGTTTTTACATTTTTGGTCAAAAAAGATTATAATTGAGTGTTTACCTTGAGAAATG
>NW_018397874.1:8032-8143 GCF_002168275.2 Theobroma umbraticum | reverse complement strand
TTGGGAAGAAAACTCCATTTATAGTCACATACTCCTTCAAAAGCCTTATTACTCCCATTAAATAGTTTTATAATCTCAAAATTAATTTTAGGTTCAATTGTTTTTACATTA
>NW_018397874.1:7807-7934 GCF_002168275.2 Theobroma umbraticum | reverse complement strand
AAGCCTTATTACTCTCTTTAAATGGTTTTAAAATCTAATAATTGATTTTAAGTTGAACTTTTTTATACATTTCGTTAAAATAGACTATAATTGAATGTCTACCTCAAGAAACGTGAAGAAAAAAGCA
>NW_018397874.1:7149-7354 GCF_002168275.2 Theobroma umbraticum | reverse complement strand
ACTCACCTTAAATGGTTTTATAATCTCATAATTGATTTTAAGTTGAAATTTTTTCTATTTTTGGTTCAAACTGACTGTAACTGAATGTCTAGCTTGAGAAATGTAAAGAGAAAAGAATTCATTGGGAAGAAATGTTCTTTTATAGTCTCTTATTTCTTCAAAAGCCTTATTAGTCGCTTTAAATGATTTTATAATCTCATAATTG
>NW_018397874.1:6920-7049 GCF_002168275.2 Theobroma umbraticum | reverse complement strand
TTTACATTTTTGGTTAAAACAGACTATAATTGAATGTCTACTTTGAGAAACATGCAGAAAAAGGCATTTATTTACAAGAAACATGAAGAAAAAGGTATTTATTTGCAAGAAAAGTCCATTTATAGTCAC
>NW_018397874.1:6788-6908 GCF_002168275.2 Theobroma umbraticum | reverse complement strand
AAGCCTTACTACTCACTTTAAATTATTTTATAATCTAATAATTGATTTTAAGTTAAATTTTTTTGCATTTTTAGTTAAAACGGTGTAGAATTGAATGTCTACCTTGAGAAACATGAAGAA
>NW_018397874.1:6402-6511 GCF_002168275.2 Theobroma umbraticum | reverse complement strand
TTTAAATGGTTTTATAATCTCATAATTGATTTTAAGTTCAATGTTTTTTACATTTTTTGTTAAAATAGACTATAATTGAGTGTCTACCTTCAGAAATATGAAGAAAAAG
>NW_018397874.1:6305-6392 GCF_002168275.2 Theobroma umbraticum | reverse complement strand
TCTACCTTAAGAAATATGGAAAAAAAGGCATTTATTGGGAGGAAAAGTCTATTTATAGTCACACATTTCTTCAAAAGCCTTATTACT
>NW_018397874.1:6173-6295 GCF_002168275.2 Theobroma umbraticum | reverse complement strand
ATTTTTGGATAAAACAGACTATAATTGAATGTTTAACTTGAGAAACGTGATGAAAAAAGTATTTGTTAGCAAGAAAAGTTCATTTATAGTCACTCATTCTTTCAAAAGCCTTATTACTCGCT
>NW_018397874.1:5820-5988 GCF_002168275.2 Theobroma umbraticum | reverse complement strand
GTTGAATATTTCTATATTTTTAATTAAAACAGACTATAATTGAATGCTTGCCTTAATAAACATGTAGAAAAAGCCATCCATTGAGTAAAAAAGTCTATTTATAGTCACCCACCGCTTCAAAAGCCTTACTACTCACTTTAAATTATTTTATAATCTAATAATTGATTT
>NW_018397874.1:5562-5709 GCF_002168275.2 Theobroma umbraticum | reverse complement strand
TTATTACTCGCTTTAAATGGTTTTATAATCTCAGAATTGATTTTAGGTTTAATTTGTTTTGCAGTATTGGTTAAAATAGATTATAATTGAATTTGTAGCTCGAGAAATATGAAGAAAAAGGCATTCATTGGCAAGAAAATTTCATTC
>NW_018397874.1:5427-5551 GCF_002168275.2 Theobroma umbraticum | reverse complement strand
AATCTCATAATTGATTTTAAGTTCAATTTTTTTTACATTTTTTGTTAAAATAGACTATAATTGAGTGTCCACCTTCAGAAATATGAAGAAAAAGGCATTCATCAGCAAGAAAAGTCCATTTATA
>NW_018397874.1:4966-5061 GCF_002168275.2 Theobroma umbraticum | reverse complement strand
TTTTAGGTTCAATTGTTTTTACATTATTGGTTAAAAAAGATTATAATTTAATGCTTACCCCAAGAAACATGAAGAAAAAGGCATTCATTGGCAAG
>NW_018397874.1:4813-4956 GCF_002168275.2 Theobroma umbraticum | reverse complement strand
TTATAGTCACGCATTCCTTCAAAAGCCATATTACTCGCTTTAAATGGTTTTAAAATAGACTATAACTAAATGTTTACCTCAAGAAACGTGAAGAAAAAAGCATTTATCGGTAAAAAAGTCCATTTATAGTCTCTTAATCCTTC
>NW_018397874.1:4696-4803 GCF_002168275.2 Theobroma umbraticum | reverse complement strand
TTACTCACTTTAAATAGTTTTATAATCTCTAAAATTGATTTTAGGTTCAATTGTTTTTGCATTATTAGTTAAAACATATTATAATTGAATGTCTAGCTCGAGAAATA
>NW_018397874.1:4476-4596 GCF_002168275.2 Theobroma umbraticum | reverse complement strand
CCTTATTACTCGCTTTAAATGGTTTTATAACTTAATAATTGATTTTAAGTTGAAATTTTTAACCTTTTTGGTTAAACCAGACTATAAATGAATGCCTACCTAGGAAAACATGTAGAAAAA
>NW_018397874.1:4331-4466 GCF_002168275.2 Theobroma umbraticum | reverse complement strand
GGGAAGAAAAGTCCATTTATAGTCACCCATTCTTTAAAAAGCCTTACTACTCACTTTAAATTGTTTTATAATCTTATAATGGATTTTAAGTTGAATTTTTTTATATTTTTGGTTAAAACAAACTATAATTGAATG
>NW_018397874.1:3792-4179 GCF_002168275.2 Theobroma umbraticum | reverse complement strand
TATTACTCGCTTTAAATAGTTTTATAATCTCAAAATTGATTTTAGGTTCAATTGTTTTTGCATTATTAGTTAAAACATATTATAGTTGAATGTCTAGCTCTAGAAATATGAAGACAAAGACATTCATTGGTAGGAAAAGTCCATTTATAGTCACTCATTCCTTCAACAGCCATATTACTCGCTTTAAATGGTTTTATAATCTCGTAATTAACTTTAAGTTGAATTTTTTTAGCATTTTTGGCTAAAACAGACTATCATTGAATGTCGACCTTGAGAAACATTAAGAATAAGGCATTTACTAGCAAAAAAATACCATTTATAGTGATCCATCCCTTTAAAAGCCTTATCACTCACTTTAAATTGTTTTATAATCTCATAATTGATTTT
>NW_018397874.1:3468-3655 GCF_002168275.2 Theobroma umbraticum | reverse complement strand
AATGGTTTTATAATCTTATAATTGATTTTAAGTTGAATTTTTTAAAATTTTTAGCTCAAACAGACTATAATTGAATAGTTACCTCAAGAAACGTGAAAAAAAGTATCCATTGGGAAGAAAAGTCCATTTATATTCTCCAATTCCTTCAAAAGCCTTATTACTCGCTTTAAATTGTTTTATAATCTCA
>NW_018397874.1:1892-3368 GCF_002168275.2 Theobroma umbraticum | reverse complement strand
TTCATTGGCAAGAAAAGTCCATTTATAGTCTCCTATTTCTTCAAAAGCCTTATTTCTTGCTTAAAATGATTTTATAATCTTATAATTGATTTTAAGTTAAATTTTTTTATATTTTTGGTTAAAATAGACTATAATTGAATATTTACCACAAGAAATGTGAAGAAAAAAGCATCCATTGGCAAGAAAAGTCCATTTATAGTCTCTAATTTCTTTAAAAGCCTTATTACTCGCTTTAAATTATTTTGAAATATCATAATTGATTTTAAGTTGAATTTTTTTACATTTTTAGTTAAAACAGACTATAATTGAATGCCTACCTCAAGAAACATGCAGAAAAAGTCATTCATTTGGAAGAAAAATCTTTTTATAGTCACCCATTCCTTCAAAAGCCTTATTACTAGCTTTAAATTGTTTTATGATCTCATAATTGATTTTAAGTTGAATTTGTTTACATTTTTGATTCAAATAGACTATAATTGAATGTCTACATCAAAAAACTTGAACAAAAAGGCATTCATTGACAAGAAACATCTATTTATAGTCATCTATTTCTTCAAAAGTCTTATAACTCGCTTTAAATAGTTTTATAATCTCATATTTAATTTTAAGTTGATTTTTTTTTCATTTTTAGTTAAAACATACTATAATTGAATGTCTATCTCGAAAAACATGAAGAAAAAGGCATTCACTCTTAAAAAAAGTTTATTTATAGCCGCCCATTCCTTCAAAAGCCTTATTACTCGCTTTAAATGGTATTATAATCTCATAATTGATTTTAAGTCAGATTTTTTGAATTTTTAGTTAAAACAGACTACAATTAAAAGTCTATCTCCAGAAACATGAAGAAAAAGGCATTTACTAGCAAAAAAAGTCTATTTATAGTCACCCATTCCTTCAAAAGCCTTATTACTCGCTTTAAATGGTTTTATATTCTCATAATTGATTTTAAGTTAAATTGTTTTAGAATTTTGGTTAAAACAGACTATAATTGAATGTTTACCTCGAGAAACATAAAGAAAAAAAGCATTCATTGGCAAGAAAAGTCTATTTATAATCTCCTATTTCTTTAAAAGCCTTATTACTCATTTTAAATGGTTTTATAGTCTCAAAATTAATTTTAGGTTTAATTTGTTTTACATTATTGTTTAAAACATATTATAATTGAAAGTCCAGCTCGGGAAAGGTGAAGAAAAAGACATTCATTGGTAAAAAAAGTCTATTTATAGTCGTCCATTCCTTCAAAAGCCTTATTACTCACTTTAAATGGTTTTATAACCTCATAATTGATTTTAAGTTAGAATTTTTTACCTTTTTAGTTAAACCAGACTATAATTGAATGCCTACTTAGGAAAACATGTAGGAAAAACCATTAATTGGGAAGAAAAGTCCATTTATAGTCACCCATTCCTTAAAAAGCCTTACTACTCGCTTTAAATTGTTTTATAATCTCATAATGGATTTTAAGTTGAATTTTTT
>NW_018397874.1:1541-1665 GCF_002168275.2 Theobroma umbraticum | reverse complement strand
GTCACCCATTCCTTCAAAAGCCATATTACTCACTTTAAATAGTTTTATAATCTCCTAATTCATTTTAAGTTGAATTTTTCTACATTTTTAGTAAAAAGAGACTATAATTGAATGTCTACCTTGA
>NW_018397874.1:1447-1531 GCF_002168275.2 Theobroma umbraticum | reverse complement strand
GAAAAAGATATTCATTGACAAGAAACATCTATTTATAGTCACCTATTCCTTCAAAAGCCTTATTACTCGTTTTAAATAGTTTTA
>NW_018397874.1:1131-1257 GCF_002168275.2 Theobroma umbraticum | reverse complement strand
TTTTATATTCTCATAATTGATTTAAGTTGAATTTTTTTAGATTTTTGGTTAAAATAGACTATAATTGAATATTTTACCTCAAGAAACATAAAGAAAAAAGCATTCATTGACAAGAAAAGTCCATTT
>NW_018397874.1:915-1031 GCF_002168275.2 Theobroma umbraticum | reverse complement strand
ATCAGGCTTTTAAAGGAATGGGTGACTATAAATAGACTTTTTTACTCAATGAATAGCTTTTTCTACATGTTTATCAAGGTAAGCATTCAATTATAGTCTGTTTTAATTAAAAATAT
>NW_018397874.1:671-905 GCF_002168275.2 Theobroma umbraticum | reverse complement strand
AACTTAAAATCAATTATGAGATTATAAAATCATATAGAACGAGTAATAAGGCTTTTGAAGGAATGGGTGACTATCAAAGGACTTTTTTTGCTAATGAATGCTTGTTTCGTTATGTTTCACGAGACTGACAATCAATTATTATCTGTTTTAACCAAAAATAAAAAAAATTAATTGAAAAAAAATTATGAGATTATAAAACCATTCAAAGCGAGTAATAAGGCTTTTGAAAGAATG
>NW_018397874.1:196-508 GCF_002168275.2 Theobroma umbraticum | reverse complement strand
TTAAAGCGAGTAATAAGGCTTTTGAAGGAATGCGTGACTATAAATAGACTTTTCCTCCCAATAAATGCCTTTTTTCCATATTTCTTGACATAGACACTCAATTATAATCTGTTTAGCAAAAAATGTAAAAAATATTGAACTGAAAATCAATTACGAGATTATAAAACTATTTAAAGTTAGTAATAAGGCTTTTGCAGGAATAGGTGACTCTAAATGGACTTTTCTTGCCAATGAATGCCTTGCTCTTCATATTTCTCGAGCTAGACATTCAATTATAATCTGTTTTAACCAATAATATAAAAAAAATTGAAC
>NW_018397874.1:0-186 GCF_002168275.2 Theobroma umbraticum | reverse complement strand
TTTTGAGATTATAAAACCAATTAAAGTGAGTAATAAGGCTTTTGAAGGAATAGTAGACTATAAATAGACATTTCTTGCCAATGAATGCTTTTTCCTTGACGTTTCTCTAGCTAGACATTCAATTATAGTCTATTTTGATAAAAAATGTAAAAAACTTCAACTTAAAATGAATTATGAGATTATAAA
>NW_018397873.1:9120-9332 GCF_002168275.2 Theobroma umbraticum | reverse complement strand
AAATCAATTTTGAGATTATAAAACAATTTAAAGCAAGTAATAAGGCTTTTGAAGTAATGGGTGACTATAAATGAAATTTTTTCTCAATGAGTAGCTTTTTGTGCATGTTTTTCAAGGCATGCATTTAATTATCATTTGTTTTAACAAAAAATAAAAAAAAATTTAACTTAAAATCAATTATAAGATTTTAAAACAATTTAAAGTGAGTAATA
>NW_018397873.1:8939-9110 GCF_002168275.2 Theobroma umbraticum | reverse complement strand
AGGAATGGGTGATTATAAATAGACTTTTTTCTTCAATGAATGATTTTTTTACACGTTTCTCGAGCCAAACATTTCATTATTGTCTTTTTAACCATAAATGTAAAAAAATTCAAGTTAAAATAAATTTTAAGATTATAAAATAATTTAAAGCGAGTAATAAGGCTTTTAAAG
>NW_018397873.1:8708-8929 GCF_002168275.2 Theobroma umbraticum | reverse complement strand
CTATAAATGGACTTTTCTTACAAATGAATGCCTTTTTTTTAATGTTTCTCAAGATAAATATTTAATTATTATCTATTTTAACAAAACATGTAAAAAAAATTCAACTTAAATTCAATTATGAGATTATAAAACAATTTAAAGTGAGTCATAAGGCTTTTGAAAGAATGGGTGACTATAAATGGATATTTTTTTCTCATTGAATGAATTTTTTTACATGTTTC
>NW_018397873.1:8443-8698 GCF_002168275.2 Theobroma umbraticum | reverse complement strand
CATTCAATTATAGTCTGTTTTAATCATAAATATAAAAGAATTCAACTCAAAATCAATTTTAGAATTATAAAACAATTTAAAGCGAGTAATAAGGCTTTTAAAGAAATGAGTGACTACAAATGGACTTTTCTTACAGATAAATGCTTTTTTAAAAATGTTTATCAAGGTAAACATTCAATTATTATCTATATTAACCAAAAAGGTAAAAAAAATTCAACTCAAAATCAATTATGAGATTATAAAATAATTTAAAGC
>NW_018397873.1:8264-8433 GCF_002168275.2 Theobroma umbraticum | reverse complement strand
GCTTTTGAAGGAATGGGTGACTATAAATTGACTTTTCTTCTCAATAAATAGCTTTTTTTACACATTTCTGAAGGTAGACATTCAGTTATAGTCTGTTTTAACAAAAAATATAAAAAAATTTGACTTAAAATCAATTCTGAGATTATAAAACAATTTAAAGTGAGTAATA
>NW_018397873.1:8081-8254 GCF_002168275.2 Theobroma umbraticum | reverse complement strand
AGGAATGGGTGACTATAAATGGACTTTTTTTCTCAATGAACGAATTTGTTTACGTGTTTCTGAAGGCAAGCATTCAATTATAGTCTATTTGAACCATAAATGTTAAAAAATTCAACTCCAAATTAATTTTGAGATTATAAAACAATTTAAAGCGAGTAATAAGGCTTTTAAAG
>NW_018397873.1:7782-8047 GCF_002168275.2 Theobroma umbraticum | reverse complement strand
TGAATGCCTTTTTCTTCATGTTTCCTGAAATAGATATTCAATTATTATCTGTTTGAACTGAAAATGTAGGAAAATTTAACTTAAAATCAATTATGAGATTATAAAAAAATTTAAACGAGTAATAAGGCTTTTGAAAAAATAGATGGCTATAAATGGACTTTTTTTCTCAATGAATGAATTTTTTTACATTTTTTGAAGAAAGACATTCAATTATAGTTTGTTTTAACTATAAAAGTAAAAAAATTCAACTCAAAATCAATTTTGG
>NW_018397873.1:7386-7574 GCF_002168275.2 Theobroma umbraticum | reverse complement strand
CACCTTAAAATCAATTATGAGATTATAAAACAATTTAAACCGAGTAATAAGGCTGTTGAAAGAATAGGTAGCTCTAAATAGATTTTTCTTCTCAATGAATAGCTTTTTTTGCACATTTTTCAAGGTATGCATTTAATTATAGTCTGTTTTAACAAAAAATAAAAAAATTCAACTTAAAATCAATTATG
>NW_018397873.1:7175-7368 GCF_002168275.2 Theobroma umbraticum | reverse complement strand
AAGTGAGTAATAAGGCTTTTGAAGGAATGGGTGACTATAAATGGACTTTTTTCTTAATGAACGAATTTTTTTACATGTTTCTAAAGGCAGGGATTCAATTATAGTCTGTTTGAACCATAAATGTAAAAAAATTCAACTCAGAATTAATTTTGAGATTATAAAACAATTTAAAGCGAGTAATAAGGCTTTTAAA
>NW_018397873.1:6693-7165 GCF_002168275.2 Theobroma umbraticum | reverse complement strand
ACTATAAATGGACTTTTCTTGTCAATGAATACCTTTTTCTTCATGTTTCCTGAAATAGATATTCAATTATTGTCTGTTTTAACTAAAAATATAGGAAAATTTAACTTAAAATCAATTATGAGATTATAAAACAATTTAAATGAGTAATAAGGCTTTTGAAGAAATGGATGGCTATTAATAGACTTTTTTTCTCAATGAATGAATTTTTTACATTTTTTTTGAAGGAAGACATTCAATTATAGTCTATTTTAACTATAAAATTAAAAAAATTCAACTGAAAATCAATTTTGGGATTATAAAATAATTTAAAGCGAGTAATAAGGCTTGTAAAAGAATAAGTGACTATAATTGGACTTTTCTTACCAATGAATGTTTTTTTTTTCATGTTTCTTAAGGTAAACATTGAATTATTATCTGTTTTAACCAAAGATATAAAAAATTCAACTTAAAATCAATTATGATATTATAAAAC
>NW_018397873.1:6168-6683 GCF_002168275.2 Theobroma umbraticum | reverse complement strand
GAGTAATAAGGCTTTTGAAAGAATAGGTGGCTATAAATGGGCTTTTCTTCTCAATGAATAGCTTTTTTTGTACGTTTTTCAAAGCAGGCATTTAATTATAGTCTATTTTAACAAAAAATATAAAAAAATTCATTTTAAAATCAATTATGACAATATAAAACAATTTAAAGTGAGTAATAAGGCTTTTGAAGGAATTGGTGGCTATAAATGGATTTTTTCTCAATGAATGATTTGTTTTACACATTTCTAAAGGTAGGCATTCAATTATAGTTTGTTGTAACAAAAAATGAAAAAAAAATCAACTTAAAATCAATTATGGGATTATAAAACAATTCAAAGTGAGTAATAAGGCTTTTGAAGGAATCGGTGACTATAAATGGAATTTTTTTCTCAATAAACGAATTTTTTTACATGTTTCTGAAGGCAGGCATTCAATTTTAGTCTTTTTGAACCATAAATGTAAAAAAAATCAACCCAACATTAATTTTGGGATTATAAAACAATTTAAAGTGAGT
>NW_018397873.1:5854-6158 GCF_002168275.2 Theobroma umbraticum | reverse complement strand
TTAAAGGAATGAGTGACTATAAATGTACTTTTCTTCTCAATGAATGCCTTTTTCTTCATCTTTCCTGAAATAGATATTAAATTATTGTCTGTTTTAACTGAAATTGTAGGAAAATTTAACTTAAAATCAATTATGCGATTATAAAACAATATAAATGAGTAATAAGGTTTTTGAAGAAATGGATGGCTATTAATAGACTTTTTTCTGAATGAATGAATTTTTTTACATTTTTTTTAAGGAAGACATTCAGTTATAGTCTGTTTTAACTATAAAAGTAAAATAATTCAACTCAAAATCAATTTTG
>NW_018397873.1:5721-5844 GCF_002168275.2 Theobroma umbraticum | reverse complement strand
ATAATTTAAAGTGAGTAATAAGGTTTTTAAAAGAATGGGTGACTATATATAGACTTTTCTTACCAATGAATACTTTTTTTTTCATGTTTGTTATAGTAAACATTCAATTATTGTCTGTTTTAA
>NW_018397873.1:5513-5711 GCF_002168275.2 Theobroma umbraticum | reverse complement strand
AAAAAATTCAACTTAAAATCAATTATGACATTATAAAACAACTTAAAGCGAGTAATAAAGCTTTTGAAAGAATCGGTTGCTATAAATAGACTTTTCTTCTCAATGAATAGCTTTTTTTGCATGTTTCTCAAGGCAGACATTTAATTATAGTCTGTTTTAAAAAAGATAAAAAAAATAACTTAAAATCAATTTTGAGAT
>NW_018397873.1:5253-5434 GCF_002168275.2 Theobroma umbraticum | reverse complement strand
ATTTTTTTACATGTTTCTGAAGGCAGGCATTCAATTATAGTCTGTTTGAAGCATAAATATAAAAAAAATTCAACTCAAAATTAATTTTGGAATTATAAAACAATTTAAAGCGAGTAATAAGGCTTTTAAAGGAATCAATGACTATAAATGGACTTTTCTTGTCAATGAATGCCTTTTTCTT
>NW_018397873.1:5175-5243 GCF_002168275.2 Theobroma umbraticum | reverse complement strand
GAAATAGATATTCAATTATTATCTGTTTTAACTGAAAATGTAGAGAAATTTAACTTAAAATCAATTAT
>NW_018397873.1:5025-5165 GCF_002168275.2 Theobroma umbraticum | reverse complement strand
AAGAATTGAAACGAGTAATAAGACTTTTGAATAAATGGACGGCCATAAATGGACTTTTTTTCTCAATGAATGAATTTTTTTACATATTTTTGAAGGCAGGCATTCAATTATTGTCTGTTTGAACCATAAATGTAAAAAAA
>NW_018397873.1:4534-4760 GCF_002168275.2 Theobroma umbraticum | reverse complement strand
TGTAGGAAAATTTAACTTAAAATCAATTATCAGATTATAAAACAATTTCAATGAGTACTAAGGGTTTTGAAGTAATGGATGGCTATTAATGGACTTTTTTATTCAATGAATGAATTGTTTTACATTTTTTTGAAGGAAGACATTCAATTATAGTCTGTTTTAACTATAAAAGTAATTCAATTCAACTCAAAATTAATTTTAGAATTATAAAATAATTTAAAGCGAG
>NW_018397873.1:4411-4524 GCF_002168275.2 Theobroma umbraticum | reverse complement strand
TTTAAAAGAATGGGTGACTATAATTGGACTTGTCTTACCAATGAATGCTTCTTTTTTCATGTTTCTTAAGGTAAACATTCAATTATTGTCTGTTTTAACCAAAGATGTAAAAA
>NW_018397873.1:3909-4149 GCF_002168275.2 Theobroma umbraticum | reverse complement strand
TTAAAGTGAGTAATAAGGCTTTTGAAGGAATGGGTGACTATAAATGGACTTTTTATCTCAATGAACGAATTTTTTTACATGTTTCTGAAAGCATGCATTCAATTATAGTTTCTTTGAACCATAAATGTAAAAAAATTCAACTCAAAATTAATTTTGGGATTATAAAACAATTTAAAACGAGTAATGATACTTTTAAAGGAATGAGTGACTATAAATGGACTTTTCTTGTCAATGAATGCC
>NW_018397873.1:3762-3899 GCF_002168275.2 Theobroma umbraticum | reverse complement strand
AATGTAGGAAAATTTAACTTAAAATCAATTATGAGGTTATAAAACAATTTTAACGAGTAATAAGATTTTTGAAGAAATGGATGGCTATAAATGGACTTTTTTCTCAATAAATGAATTTTTTTACATTTTTTGAAGGA
>NW_018397873.1:3615-3752 GCF_002168275.2 Theobroma umbraticum | reverse complement strand
TTATAGTCTGTTTTAACTATAAAAGTAAAAAAATTCAACTGAAAATCAATTTTGGGATTATAAAATCATTTAAAGCGAGTAACAAGGCTTTTGAAAGAATAGGTGGCTATAAATGGACTTTTCTTCCCAATGAATAG
>NW_018397873.1:3308-3515 GCF_002168275.2 Theobroma umbraticum | reverse complement strand
TAATTGAATGTCTTCCTTCAAAAAATGTAAAAAAATTCATTTATTGAGAAAAAAAGTCCATTTCTAGCCATCCATTTCTTCAAAAGCCTTATTACTCGTTTATATTGTTTTATAACCTCATAATTGATTTTAAGTTAAATTTTCCTATATTTTCTGTTAAAACAGATAATAATTGAATATCTATTTCAGGAAACATGAAGAAAAAGG
>NW_018397873.1:3112-3298 GCF_002168275.2 Theobroma umbraticum | reverse complement strand
CAAGAAAAGTCCATTTATAGTCACTCATTCCTTTAAAAGCATCATTACTCGTTTTAAATTGTTTTATAATCCAAAATTAATTTTGAGTTGAATTTTTTTACATTTATGGTTCAAACAGACTATAATTGAATGCCTGCTTTTAGAAACATGTAAAAAAATTCGTTCATTGAGAAAAAAAGTCCATTT
>NW_018397873.1:2851-3102 GCF_002168275.2 Theobroma umbraticum | reverse complement strand
ATTCCTTCAAAAGCCTTATTACTAACTTTAAATTGTTTTATAATCTCAGAATTGATTTTAAGTTAATTTTTTTTATTTTTTGTTAAAGCAGACTATAATTAAATGTTTTCCTTGAGAAACGTGCAAAAAAAGTTATTCATTCGGTAGAAAAGTCCTTTTATAGCCACCTATTCTTTCAAAAACCTTATTACTCGCTTTAAATTATTTTATAATCCCAAAATTAATTTTGAGTTGAATTTTTTTACTTTTAT
>NW_018397873.1:2726-2841 GCF_002168275.2 Theobroma umbraticum | reverse complement strand
GACTATAATTGAATGTCTTCCTTCAAAACATGTAAAAAAATTCATTTATTAAGAGAAAAAGTCCATTAATAGCCATCCATTTCTTCAAAAGCCTTATTACTCGTTTAAATTGTTT
>NW_018397873.1:2586-2716 GCF_002168275.2 Theobroma umbraticum | reverse complement strand
TAATTGATTTTAAGTTAAATTTTCCTACATTTTCTGTTAAAACAAATAATAATTAAATATCTATTTTAGGAAACAAGAAGAAAAAGGCATTCATTGACAAGAAAAGTCCATTTATAGTCACTCATTCCTT
>NW_018397873.1:1924-2285 GCF_002168275.2 Theobroma umbraticum | reverse complement strand
TTTAAGTTAAATTTTTTTTATTTTTTGTTAAAACAGACTATAATTAAATGCTTGTCTTGAGAAACGTGCAAAAAAAGCTATTCATTGGGAAGAGAAGTCCATTTATAGCCACCTATTCTTTCAAAAGCCTTATTACTTGCTTTAAATTATTTTATAATCCAAAAATTGATTTTGAGTTGAATTATTTTATTTTTATAATTAATACAGACTATAATTGAATGTCTTCATTCAAAAATATGTAAAACAATTAATTCATTGAATAAAAAAGTCCATTTATAGCCATCCATTTCTTCAAAACCCTTATTAGTCATTGAAATTGTTTTATAATCTGATAATTGATTTTAAGTTAAATTTTCCTACA
>NW_018397873.1:1416-1556 GCF_002168275.2 Theobroma umbraticum | reverse complement strand
GTTGAATTGTTTTATATTTATGCTTCAAACAGACTATAATTGAATGCCTGCCTTAAGAAACATGTAAAAAAATTCGTTCATTGAGAAAAAAAGTCCATTTATAGTCAACCATTCCTTCAAAAGCCTTATTACTCACTTTA
>NW_018397873.1:1160-1316 GCF_002168275.2 Theobroma umbraticum | reverse complement strand
AAAGTGAGTAATAAGGCTTTTAAAAGAATGGGTGACTATAAATGGACTTTTTTTTAACAATGAATGCTTTTTCTTTCATGTTTCTTAAGGTAAACATTCAACTATTGTCTGTTTTAACCAAAGATGTAAAAAATTCAACTTAAAATCAATTAAGAG
>NW_018397873.1:953-1150 GCF_002168275.2 Theobroma umbraticum | reverse complement strand
AATTTAAAGCGAGTAATAAGGCTTTTGAAATAATAGGTGGCTATAAATGGACTTTTCTTCTCAATGAATAGATTTTTTGGCACATTTCTCAAGGCAAGCATTTAATTATAGTCTGTTTTCACAAAAAATAAAAAAATATTTATCTTAAAATCAATTCTGAGATTATAAAATAATTTAAAGTGAGTAATAAGGCTTTT
>NW_018397873.1:419-741 GCF_002168275.2 Theobroma umbraticum | reverse complement strand
GTAACTATAAATGGACTTTTCTTGCCAATGAATGCCTTTTTCTTTATGTTTCTTTAAATAGATATTCAATTATTATCTGTTTTAACTGAAAATGTAGGAAAATTTAATTTAAAATCAATTATGAGATTATAAAAGAATTGAAACGAGTAATAAGGCTTTTGAAAAAATGGATGGCTATAAATGGACTTTTTCTCTCAATGAATGAATTTTTTTACATTTTTTTGAGGGAAGACATTCAATTATAGTCTGTTTTAACTATAAAAGGAAAAAAATTCAACTCAAAAACAATTTTGGGATCATAAAATAATTTAAAGCGAGTAAT
>NW_018397873.1:278-409 GCF_002168275.2 Theobroma umbraticum | reverse complement strand
AAAGAATGGGTGACTATAAATGAAATTTTCTTACCAATGAATGCTTTTTCTTTCATGTTTCTTAAGGTAAACATTCAATTATTGTCTGTTTAACCAAAGATGTAAAAAATTCAACTTAAAATCAATTTTGA
>NW_018397873.1:105-268 GCF_002168275.2 Theobroma umbraticum | reverse complement strand
CAATTTAAAGTGAGTAATAAGGCTTTTGGAAGAATAGGTGGCTATAAATAGACTTTTCTTCTTAATGAATAGCATTTTTTACACGTTTCTCAAGACAGGCATTTAATTATAGTCTGTTTTAATAAAAAAATAAAAAAAATTCAACTTAAAATCAATTCTGAGA
>NW_018397873.1:0-95 GCF_002168275.2 Theobroma umbraticum | reverse complement strand
ATTTAAAGTGAGTAATAAGGCTTTTGAAGGGATAGGTGACAATAAATGGACTTTTTTTCTCAATGAACGAATTTTTTTACATGTTTCTGTAGGCA
>NW_018397872.1:30777-30892 GCF_002168275.2 Theobroma umbraticum | reverse complement strand
TTTTTTCATGTTTCTTGAGGTAGACATTCGATTATAGTCTGTTTTAGCAAAAAATGTAAAACAAATTCAACTTAAAATGAATTATGCGATTATAAAACAATTTAAAGCGAGTAAT
>NW_018397872.1:30633-30767 GCF_002168275.2 Theobroma umbraticum | reverse complement strand
AAGGAATGGGTGACTATAAATGGACTTTTCTTCCTAACGAATGTGTTTGTCTTCATGTTTCTCCAATTAGAAATTTAATTATAGTTTTTTTTAGCAAAAAGTGTCAAAAAATTCAACTTAAAATCAATTATGAA
>NW_018397872.1:30462-30623 GCF_002168275.2 Theobroma umbraticum | reverse complement strand
AATTTAAAACGAGTAATAAGGATTTTGAAGGAATAGGCTACTATAAATGGACTTTTCTTGCAAACGAATGCATTTTTCTTCACATTTCTCCAAGTAGAAATTCAATTATAGTCTATTTTAGCGAAAAATGTAAAAAAATTCAACTTAAAATTAATTATGAG
>NW_018397872.1:30280-30452 GCF_002168275.2 Theobroma umbraticum | reverse complement strand
AATTTAAAGCGAGTAATAAGGCTTTTGAATGAATGGGTAATCATAAATGGATTTTTCTTCTCAATCAATAGCTTTTTTGCACGTTTCTTAAGGCAGGCATTGATTTATAGTCTTTTTTAACCAAAAATTTAAAAAATTTAACTTAAAATCAATTTTTGGATTATAAAATAAT
>NW_018397872.1:30157-30270 GCF_002168275.2 Theobroma umbraticum | reverse complement strand
TAATAAGGCTTTTAAAGGAATGAGTGACTCTAAATAGACTTTTCTTACCAATGAATGCATTTCTTCATGTTTCCTGAGGTAGACATTCAATTATTGTCTGTTTTAACTAAAAA
>NW_018397872.1:29953-30143 GCF_002168275.2 Theobroma umbraticum | reverse complement strand
ACTTAAAATTAATTATGAGATTATAAAACAATTTAAAACAAGTAATAAAGCTTTTGAAGGAATGGATGACCATAAATGGATTTTTCTTGCCAACAAATGTGTTTTTCTTTACGTTTCTCCAAGTAGAAATTCAATCATAGTCTGTTTTAGCAAAAAGTGTAAAAAAACTCAACTTAAAATCAATTATGAG
>NW_018397872.1:29564-29687 GCF_002168275.2 Theobroma umbraticum | reverse complement strand
TTTCTCAATGAGTAGCTTTTTGTGCATGTTTCTTAAGGCAGGCATTCAATTATAGTCTGTTTTAACAAAAAATTATAAAAAATTCAACTTAAAATCGATTATGAGATTATAAAACAATTTAAA
>NW_018397872.1:29361-29554 GCF_002168275.2 Theobroma umbraticum | reverse complement strand
AGGCTTTTGAAGGAATGAGTGACTATAAATGGACTTTTTTCTCAATAAATGATTTTCTTTACATATTTCTGAAGGCAGACATTTAATTATAGTCTGTTTTAACCATAAATGTAAGAAAATTTAACTTAAAATCAATTTTAAGATTATAAAACAATTTAGAGGGAGTAATAAGTCTTTTAAAGGAATGGGTGAC
>NW_018397872.1:29031-29351 GCF_002168275.2 Theobroma umbraticum | reverse complement strand
TTTTTCTTGCTAATGAATGCCTTTTTCTTCATGTTTGTCAAGGTAAACATTCAATTATTGTCTGTTTTAACCAAAAATGTAAACAAATTGAACTTAAAATTAATTATGAGTTTATAAAACCATTTAAAGCAAGTTATAGGACTTTTGAAGGAATAGGTGACCATAAATGGACTTTTCTTCTCAATGAATAGTTTTTTTTACATATTTCTCGACGCAGGCATTCAATTTTAGTTTGTTTTAACCAAAAATTTTAAAAAATCTAACTTAAAATCAATTTTGAGATTATAAAATAATTTAAAGGGAGTAATAAGGCTTTTAAA
>NW_018397872.1:28926-29021 GCF_002168275.2 Theobroma umbraticum | reverse complement strand
ACTATAAATGGACTTTTCTTGCCAATGATTGCCTTTTTCTTAATGTTTTCTAAGGTACATATTCAATTATTGTCTGTTTTAATTAAAAAAAATTC
>NW_018397872.1:28715-28916 GCF_002168275.2 Theobroma umbraticum | reverse complement strand
TAATTATGAGATTATAAAATAATTTAAAAAGAGTAATGAGGCTTTTGAAGGAATGGGTGACTACAAAAAGATTTTTCTTGCCAATGAATATCTTTGTTCTCATGTTTGTCGAGGTAAACATTCAATTATTATCTGTTTTAATCTAAAATATAAAACAATTGAACTTGAAATTAATTATGAGTTTATAAAACTATTTAAAGC
>NW_018397872.1:28531-28705 GCF_002168275.2 Theobroma umbraticum | reverse complement strand
GCTTTTCAAGGAATGGGTGACCATAAATGAACTTTTCTTCTCAATGAATAGCTTTTTATACACGTTTCTCAAGGAAGACATTTAATTATAGTTTGTTTTAACCAAAAATTGAAAAAAATTTAACTTAAAATCAATTTTGAGATTATAAAATAATTTAAAGAGAGTAATAAGGCT
>NW_018397872.1:28098-28521 GCF_002168275.2 Theobroma umbraticum | reverse complement strand
TGAGTGAGTATAAATAGACTGTTCTTGCCAATGATTGCCTTTTTCTTCATGTTTCCTATGGTAGACATTCAATTAGTGTATATTTTAATTAAAAATATAAAAAAATTTAACTTAAAACCGATTATGAGATTATAAAACAATTTAAAGCGAGTAATAAGGCTTTTAAAGGAAAGGGTGATTATAAATAGACTTTTCTTGCCAGTGAATGCCTTTTTCTTGATGATTCCTAAGGTAGACATTTAATTATTATCTGTTTTAACTAAAAATATAAAAAAATTCAACTTAAAATCGATTATAAGATTATAAAACAATTTAAAATGAGTAATAAGGCTTTCGAAGGAATGAGTGACTATAAATGGACTTTTCTTTCCAACGAATGTGTTTTTCTTCACGTTTCTCCAAGTAGAAATTCAATTATAGTCT
>NW_018397872.1:27886-28074 GCF_002168275.2 Theobroma umbraticum | reverse complement strand
TTTAACTTAAAATAAATTATGAGATTATAAAACAATTTAAAGCGAGTAATAAGGATTTTGAAGGAATTTGTGACTATAAATGAACTTTTCTTGCTAACGAATGCTTTTTTCTTCACGTTTCATCAAGTAGAAACTCAATTATAGTCCGTTTTAGCTAAAAATATAAAAAAATTCAACTTAAAATCAAT
>NW_018397872.1:27759-27876 GCF_002168275.2 Theobroma umbraticum | reverse complement strand
TAAAATAATTTAAAGCGAGCAATAAGGCTTTTGAAGGAATGGCTGATTATAAATGGACTTTTCTTACTAATAAACACCTTTTTCTTCACTTTTCTTGATGTAAACATTCAATTACAG
>NW_018397872.1:27332-27659 GCF_002168275.2 Theobroma umbraticum | reverse complement strand
TTAAGTTGAATTTTTTTATATTTTTGGCTAAAACATGCTATAATTGAATTTCTAGTCACCAATTATTGTCCTTTAAAAGCCTTATTACTCACTTTAAATTATTTTATATTCCCAAAATTGATTTTAGTTAAATTTTTTTGAATTTTTCATTAAAACAAAGTGTAATTGAATGCCTGCCTTGAGAAACATACAAAAAAAAGCTATTCATTGAGAAGAAACGTGAAGAAAAATGCATTCGTTAGCAAGAAAAGTTCATTTATAGTCACTCATTCCTTCAAAACCCTTATTACTCGTTTTAAATTGTTTTATAATCTCATAATCGATTTT
>NW_018397872.1:27151-27322 GCF_002168275.2 Theobroma umbraticum | reverse complement strand
TTTTTATATTTTTAATTAAAACAGAAAATAATTAAATGTCTACCTCAGGAAACATCAAGAAAAAGGCATTCACTGGCAAGAAAAGTCCGTTTATAATCACCCTTTCCTTTAACAGCCTTATTACTCACTTTAAATTGTTTTATAATCTCATAATCAATTTTAAGTTGATTT
>NW_018397872.1:26817-26943 GCF_002168275.2 Theobroma umbraticum | reverse complement strand
ACCTCAAGAAACATAAAGAAAAAGGTATTCATTGACAAGAAAAGTCCATTTATAATCACCCTTTCCTTTAACAGCCTTATTACTCGCTTTAAATTGTTTTATAATCTCATAATCAATTTTAAGTTG
>NW_018397872.1:26437-26676 GCF_002168275.2 Theobroma umbraticum | reverse complement strand
TAGTCACCCATTCCTTTAAAAGTCTTATTACTCGCTTTAAATTATTTTATAATCCCAAAATTCATTTTAAGTTAATTTTTTTTAAATTTTTGGTAAAAACAGAGTATAATTGAATTTCTGTTTTGAGAAACGTGCAAAAAAACTATTCATTGAGAAGAAAAGTCCATTTATGGTCACCCATTCCCTCAAAAACCTTATTACTCACTTTAAATGGTTTTATAAACTCATAATTAATTTTA
>NW_018397872.1:26149-26348 GCF_002168275.2 Theobroma umbraticum | reverse complement strand
AAAACAGACTATAATTGAATGTCTACCTCAAGAAAAGTGAAGAAAAAGGTGTTCGTTAGTAAGAAAAGTCCATTTATAATCACCCATTCCTTCAAAATCCTTATTGCTCGCATTAAATTATTTTATAATCTCCTAATTGAGTTTAAGTTAAATTTTTTTACATTTTTGGCTAATAAATACTATAATTGAATTTTTACTT
>NW_018397872.1:26056-26139 GCF_002168275.2 Theobroma umbraticum | reverse complement strand
GAAGAAACACGCATTCGTTGGCATGAAAAGTCTATTTATAGTCACTCATTCCTTCAAAAGCCTTATTATTCATTTTAAATTAT
>NW_018397872.1:25774-26046 GCF_002168275.2 Theobroma umbraticum | reverse complement strand
CATAATTGATTTTAAGTTGAGTTTTTTTATATTTTTAATTAAAACAGACACTAATTGAATGTCTACCATAGGAAATATGAAGAAAAGGGCAATCATTGGCAAGAAAAGTCCATTTATAGTCACCCATTCTTTTAAAAACCTTATTACTCTCTTTAAATTTTTTTGAATTTTTGGTTAAAACATATTATAATTAAATGCTTGCCTTGGGAAACGTGTATAAAAAGCTATTCATTGAGAAGAAAAGTCCATTTATGGTCACCCATTCCTTCAAA
>NW_018397872.1:25489-25605 GCF_002168275.2 Theobroma umbraticum | reverse complement strand
TTAAAACAGACAATAATTGAATGTTTACCTCGACAAACATGAAAAAAAAGACATTCATTAGTAAGAAAAATCTATTTATACTCACCCATTCCTTTAAAAGACTTATTACTCGCTTT
>NW_018397872.1:25087-25479 GCF_002168275.2 Theobroma umbraticum | reverse complement strand
ATAATCTCAAAATTGATTTTAAGTTAAATGTTTTTACATTTATGGTTTAAATAAACTATAATTAAATGCCTGCCTTCATAAATGTGTAAAGAAAATCATTTATTGAGAAAAAAAGTCCATTTATAGTCCATCATTCCTTCAAAAGCCTTATTACTCACTTTAAATTGTTTTAAAATCTCATAATCGATTTTAAGTTGATTTTTTTTTAATTTTTTGTTAACACAGAGTATAATTGAATGCTTGCATTGAGAAACATGTACAAAAAGTTACTCATTGAGAAAAAAGTCCATTTATAGTCACCCATTCTTTCAAAATCCTTATTACTCACTTTAAAATGTTTTATAATCTCATAATTAATTTTAAGTTGAGTTTTTTAACACTTTTTGCTAAAA
>NW_018397872.1:24967-25077 GCF_002168275.2 Theobroma umbraticum | reverse complement strand
TTGAATTTCTACTTGGAGAAACGTAAAGAAAAACACATTCGTTGGTAAGAAAAGTCCATTTATGGTCACCCATTCCTTCAAAAGCT
Organism: Theobroma umbraticum; assembly: GCF_002168275.2. Taxonomy (NCBI): domain Eukaryota; kingdom Viridiplantae; phylum Streptophyta; class Magnoliopsida; order Malvales; family Malvaceae; genus Theobroma; species Theobroma umbraticum. The sequence goes on along the minus strand of NW_018397872.1, from coordinate 24,991 downwards.
TTATTACTCGTTTTAAATTGTTTT
>NW_018397872.1:24635-24957 GCF_002168275.2 Theobroma umbraticum | reverse complement strand
AATTGATTTTAAGTTGAGTTTTTTTATATTTTTAGTTAAAACATATAATAATTGAATGTCTACCTCAGTAAACATGAAGAAAAAGGCATTCGTTGGCAAGAAAAGTTCATTTATAGTCAGTCATTCCTTTAAAAGCCTTATTACTCGCTTTAAATTGTTTTATAATCCAAAACTTGATTTTAAGTTAAATTTTTTAAATTTTTGGTTAAAAGAGACTATAATTCAATGCCTGTCTTAAGAAATGTGCAAAAAAAGTTATTGATTGAGAAAAAAATCCATTTATGGTCACCCATTCATTCAAAAGCCTTATTACTCGCTTTAA
>NW_018397872.1:24161-24351 GCF_002168275.2 Theobroma umbraticum | reverse complement strand
GTCACCCATTCCTTCAAAAGCCTTATTACTCGCTTTAAATTGTTTTAAAATCATATAATTAATTTTAAGTTGAATTTTTTTATATTTTTTGCTAAAACAGACTATAATCAAATGTCTACCTAAAGAAACATGAAAAGAAAAACATTCATTGGCAAGAAAAGTCCATTTATAGTCACCCATTCATTCAAAA
>NW_018397872.1:24017-24151 GCF_002168275.2 Theobroma umbraticum | reverse complement strand
TCGCTTTAAATTGTTTTATAATCTCATAATTTATTTTAAGTTGAATTTTTTTAAAATTTTAGTTAAAACTGACTATAATTGAATGCCTGTTTTGAGAAACATGCAAAAAAATCTATTCATTGAGAAGAAAAGTC
>NW_018397872.1:23697-24007 GCF_002168275.2 Theobroma umbraticum | reverse complement strand
CACCCATTCCTTCAAAAGTCTTAGTACTCGCTTTAAATATTTTTATAAACTCATAATTGATTTTGAGTTAAATTTTTTTACATTTTTAGTTAAAACAAACAATAATTGAATATTTACCTTGAGAAACTTGAAAAAAAGGCATTCATTAGCAAGAAAAGTCAATTTATAGTCATCTATTCCTTTAAACGCCTTATTACTTGCTTTAAATTGTTTTATAATCTCAAAATTGATTTTAGATTAAAATTTTTTATATTTATGGTTAAAATAGACTATAATTGAATGCCTGCCTTCAAAAATGTGTAAAAAAAGT
>NW_018397872.1:23590-23687 GCF_002168275.2 Theobroma umbraticum | reverse complement strand
GAAAAAAAGTCCATTTATAGTCAATATTCCTTCAAAAGTCTTATTACTCACTATAAATTGTTTTATGTCTCATAATTGATTTTAAGTTGAATTTTTT
>NW_018397872.1:23504-23580 GCF_002168275.2 Theobroma umbraticum | reverse complement strand
TATTAAAACAGACTATAATTGAATGTTTACTTTGAGAAACATGCAAAAAAACTATTCATTGATAAGAAAAGTCCAT
>NW_018397872.1:23345-23424 GCF_002168275.2 Theobroma umbraticum | reverse complement strand
TTTTTTTACATTTTTGGTTAAAAGAGATAATAATTGAATGTTACCTTAAGAAACATGAAACAAAGACATTTATTGGCAA
>NW_018397872.1:23136-23335 GCF_002168275.2 Theobroma umbraticum | reverse complement strand
TTTATAGTCACTCATTCCTTCAAAAGTCTTATTACTCACTTTAAATTGTTTTATAATTTCATAATTGATTTTAAGTTGCATTTTTTTTCATTTTTTTGTTAAAACAGACTTTAATTCAATACCTGCCTTCAGAAATGTGTAAAACAAATCATTCATTGAGAAAAAAAATCCATTTATAGTCACCCATTCCTTCAAAAGC
>NW_018397872.1:22675-22861 GCF_002168275.2 Theobroma umbraticum | reverse complement strand
ATTTTAAGTTGAATTTTTTTACATTTTTGGCTAAAACAGATTATAATTGAATTTTCACTTGAAGAAATGTGAAGAAAAACGCATTCGTTGGCAAGAAAAGTCCATTTATAGTTACCCATTCTTTCAAAATCTTTATTACTCGCTTTAAAATGTTTTATAATCTCATAATTGATTTTAAGTTGAGTT
>NW_018397872.1:22206-22418 GCF_002168275.2 Theobroma umbraticum | reverse complement strand
AGTCACCCATTCCTTTAAAAGCCTTATTACTCGCTTTAAATTTTTTTATAATCCAAAAATTGATTTTAAGTTAAATTTTTTTAAATTTTTGGTTAAAAGAGACTATAATTCAATACCTGCCTTAAGAAACGCACAAAAAAAAGCTATTCATTGACAGGAAAAGTCCATTTATGGTCACCCATTCCTTCAAAAGCCTTGTTACTCGCTTTAAA
>NW_018397872.1:22089-22177 GCF_002168275.2 Theobroma umbraticum | reverse complement strand
CCCACAATAATTTAATGTTTACCTCGACAAACATGAAAGAAAAGACATTTATTAGCAAGAAAAATCTATTTATAGTTACCCATTCCTT
>NW_018397872.1:21564-22079 GCF_002168275.2 Theobroma umbraticum | reverse complement strand
ATTACTCGCTTTAAATTGTTTTATAATCTCAAAATTTAATTTAAGTTAAATTTTTTTACATTTATGGTTCAAACAGACTATAATTGAATGCCTGGCTTCGGAAATGTATAAAAAAAATCATTCATTGAGAAAAAGAGTCCATTTATAGTCACTTATTCATTCAAAAGTCTTATTACTCATTTTAAATTGTTTTATAAGCTCATAATTGATTTTAAGTTGAATTTTTTTGCATTTTTGGCTATAACAGACTATAATTGAATGCCTACCTTAAGAAACGTGCAAACAATGCTATTCATTGAGAAGAAAAGTCAATTTATAGTCCCCTATTCATTCAAAACCCTTATTACTCACTTTAAATGGTTTTATAAACTCATAATTAATTTTAAATTCAACTTTTTTATATTTTTGATTAAGATAGACTATGATTGAATGTCTACCCCAGGATAAGTGAAGAAAAACGCATTCATTGGTAAGAAAAGTCTAATTATAATCACCCATTCATTCAAAAGCCTTAT
>NW_018397872.1:21414-21543 GCF_002168275.2 Theobroma umbraticum | reverse complement strand
TAATATCATATTTGATTTTAAGTTGAATTTTTTTACATTTTTGGCTAAAACATGATATAATTGAATTTCTACTTAGAGAAACGTGAAGAAAAACGTATTCGTTGGCAAGAAAAGTCCATTTATAGTCAC
>NW_018397872.1:21181-21314 GCF_002168275.2 Theobroma umbraticum | reverse complement strand
AAAACAGACTATAATCGAATGTCTACCTCAAGAAACATGAAAAAAAAATCATTCCTTGACAAGAAAAGTCCATTTATAGTCATCGATTCCTTTAAAAGCCTTATTACTCGCTTTAAATTGTTTTATAATCTCA
>NW_018397872.1:21059-21171 GCF_002168275.2 Theobroma umbraticum | reverse complement strand
TAAGTTAAATTTTTTTACATTTATGGTAAAAACAGACTATAATTGAATGTTTGCCTTGAGAAACGTGTAAAAAAGCTATTCATTGAGAAAAAAAGTCCATTTATGGTCACCC
>NW_018397872.1:20977-21049 GCF_002168275.2 Theobroma umbraticum | reverse complement strand
AAGTCATATTACTCGCTTTAAATGGTTTTATAAACTCATAATTAATTTTGAGTTTAATTTTTTTACATTTTT
>NW_018397872.1:20797-20967 GCF_002168275.2 Theobroma umbraticum | reverse complement strand
GACAATAATTGAATGTTTACCTCCACAAACATGAGAAAAAAGACAATCATTAGCAAGAAAATTCTATTTATAGTCACCAATTCCTTCAAAAGCCTTATTACTCTTTTTAAATTATTTTATAATATCATAATTAATTTTAAGTTAAATTTTTTTTAATTAAAACAGACAAT
>NW_018397872.1:20504-20787 GCF_002168275.2 Theobroma umbraticum | reverse complement strand
CTACCTCAGGAAACTTGAAGAAAGAGACAATCGTTGGCATGAAAAGTCTATTTATAGTCACCCATTCCTTTAAAAGTCTTATTACTCGCTTTATATTATTTTATAATCTCAAAATTGATTTTAAGTTAAATTTTTTTGAATTTTTGTTTAAGACAGACTATAATTGAATGCTTACCTTCAGAAACGTGTAAAAAAAGCTATTCATTGAGAAGAAAATTTCATTTATGGTCGCCCATTCCTTCAAAAGCCTTATTACTGAATTTAAATGGTTTTATAAACTCAT
>NW_018397872.1:20210-20494 GCF_002168275.2 Theobroma umbraticum | reverse complement strand
AAGTTTAATTTTTTTATATTTTTGATTAAAACAGATAATAATTGAATGTTTGCCTCGACAAACATGAAAAAAAAAGCATTCATTAGCAAGAAAAATCAATTTATAGTCACCCATTCCTTTAAAAGACTTATTACTCACTTTAAATTATTTTAAAATCTCAAAATTGATTTTAAGTTAAATTTTTTTGCATTTACGGTTAAAACAGACTGTAATTAAATGTCTGCCTTCAGAAATGTGTAAAAAAAATCATTTATTGAGGGAAAAAGTCCATTTATAGTCACTCA
>NW_018397872.1:20074-20200 GCF_002168275.2 Theobroma umbraticum | reverse complement strand
AGCCTTATTACTCACTTTAAATTGTATTATAATCTCATAATTGATTTTAAGATGATTTTTTTTTTATTTTCTGTTAAAATAGACTATAATTGAATGCCTATCTTGAGAAACATACACAAAAAGCTA
>NW_018397872.1:19323-20064 GCF_002168275.2 Theobroma umbraticum | reverse complement strand
AAAAAGTCTATTTATAGTCACCCATTTCTTCAAAAAACTTATTAGTCGCTTGAAATTATTTTATAATCTCATAATTGATTTTAAGTTGAATTTTTTAAAATTTTTGGTTAAAACAGACTATAATTGAATTTTTACTTGGAGAAACGTGAAGAAAAATGCATTCGTTGGCAAGAAAAGTCCATTTATAGTCACCCATTCTTTCAAAATCCTTATTACTCGCTTTAAAATGTTTTATAATCTCATAATCGATTTTAAGTTGAATTTTTTTACACTTTTTACTAAAACAGACTATCATTAAATTTCTACTTGGAGAAACATGAAGAAAAACACATTCGTTGGCAACAAAAGTCCATTTATAGTCACCCATTCCTTCAAAAGCCTTATTACTGGGTTTAAATTGTTTTATAATCGCATAATTAATTTTAAGTTAAATTTTTTTACATTTTTTGCTAAAACAGACTATAATCGAATGTCTACCTCAAGAAACGTGAAAAAAAAATCATTCATTGGCAATAAAAGTCCATTTATAGTCACTCATTCCTTTAAAAGCCTTATTACTCGCTTTAAATTGTTTTATAATCTCAAAATTGATTTTAAGTTAAATTTTTTTGAATTTTTGGTTAAAACATACTATAATTGAATGCCTGCCTTAACAAATGTGCCAAAAAATCTATTCATTGAGAAGAAAAGTCCATTTATGATCACCCACTCATTCAAAAGACTTATTACTTGCTTTAAATG
>NW_018397872.1:19194-19305 GCF_002168275.2 Theobroma umbraticum | reverse complement strand
TAATTTTAAGCTGAATTTTTTTACCTTTTTGGTTAAAACAGACTATAATTGAATAAGTACCTCAAGAAAAGTGAAGAAAAAGATGTTCATTAGTAAGAAAAGTCCATTTAT
>NW_018397872.1:18584-18873 GCF_002168275.2 Theobroma umbraticum | reverse complement strand
CATAATTGATTTTAAGTTGAATTTGTTTTACATTTTTAATTAAAATAGACAATAGTTGAATATCTACCTCAGAAAATATGAAGAAAAAGGCAATCATTGGCAAGAAAAAGTCTATTTATAGTCTCTCATTCCTTTAAAAGCCTTATTACTCGCTTTCAATTATTTTATAATCCCAAAATTGATTTTAAGTTAAATTTTTTTTAAATTTTTAGTTAAAACAGACTATAATTGAATGCTTGCCTTGAGAAATATGTAAAAAAAGCTATTCATTGAGTGAAAAAGTCCATTT
>NW_018397872.1:18404-18574 GCF_002168275.2 Theobroma umbraticum | reverse complement strand
ATTCCTTCAAAAGCCTTATAACTCGCTTTAAATGGTTTTATAAACTCATAATTAATTTTAAGTTTAATTGTTTTTATATTTTTGGTTAAAACCCACAATAATTTAATATTTACCTTGACAAACATGATACAAAAGGCATTCATTAGCAAGAAAAATCTATTTATAGTCAC
>NW_018397872.1:18233-18373 GCF_002168275.2 Theobroma umbraticum | reverse complement strand
AAATTGTTTTATAATCCCAAAATTGATTTTAAGTTAAATTTTTTTACATGTATAATTCAATTAGACTATAATTGAATGCCTGCCTGCAGAAATGTGTAAAAAAATTCATTCATTGAGAAAAAGAGTCCATTTATAGTCAC
>NW_018397872.1:18028-18219 GCF_002168275.2 Theobroma umbraticum | reverse complement strand
GCCTTATTACTCACTTTAAATTGTTTTATAATCTCATAATTGATTGTAAGTTCAATTGTTTTACATTTTTGGTTATAACAGACTATAATTGAATGCCTACCCTAAGAAACGTGAAAAAAAAGCTATTCATTGAGAAGAAAAGTTGATTTACGATCACCCATTCATTCAAAAGCCTTATTACTCGCTTTAAA
>NW_018397872.1:17921-18018 GCF_002168275.2 Theobroma umbraticum | reverse complement strand
AACTCATAATTAATTTTAAGTTGAATTTTTTTACATTTTGGTGAAAACAAACTATGATTGAATGTCTACCTCAAGATAAGTGAAGAAAAAGGTATTC
>NW_018397872.1:17709-17821 GCF_002168275.2 Theobroma umbraticum | reverse complement strand
TGAGTGACTATAAATGGACTTTTCTTGCCAATGAATGCCTTTTTCTTTTTGTTTCCTATGCTAACCATTCAATTATTGTCAGTTTAAACTAAAAAAGTAAAAAAATTTAACT
>NW_018397872.1:17605-17699 GCF_002168275.2 Theobroma umbraticum | reverse complement strand
TATGAGATTATAAAACAATTTAAAATGGGTAATAAAGCTTTTGAATGAATGAGTGATCATAAATGGATGTTTCTTCTCAATGAATAGCTTTTTT
>NW_018397872.1:17498-17595 GCF_002168275.2 Theobroma umbraticum | reverse complement strand
TCAAGGCAGGCATTCAATTATAGTATGTTTTAACATAAAATTCAAAAAAATTTAACTTAAAATCAATTATGAGATTATAAAATAATTTAAAACGAGT
>NW_018397872.1:17359-17476 GCF_002168275.2 Theobroma umbraticum | reverse complement strand
GTGACTATAAATGGACTTTTCTTGCCAACGAATACGTTTTTCTTCACGTTTCTCCAAGTAGAAATTCAATTATAGCATGTTTTAACCAAAAATGTAAAAAAATTCAACTTAAAATCA
>NW_018397872.1:16970-17093 GCF_002168275.2 Theobroma umbraticum | reverse complement strand
AAAATCAATTATGAGATTATAAAACAATTTAAAATGAGTAATAAAGCTTTTGAATGAATGGGTGATCATAAATGGACTTTTCTTCTCAATGAATAGCTTTTTTTGCACGTTTCTCAAGGCAAG
>NW_018397872.1:16154-16490 GCF_002168275.2 Theobroma umbraticum | reverse complement strand
GAGTTTATAAAACTATTTAAAGCGAGTAATAAGGCTTTTGAATGAATGGGTGATTATAAATCGACTTTCCTTCTCAATGAATAGCTTTTTTGAACGTTTCTCAATGTAGGCATTCAATTATAGTCTGTTATAACTAAAAATGTAAAAAAATTCTACTTAAAATCAATTATGAGATTATAAAAGAATTTAAAGTTAGTAATAAGGCTTTTGAAGAAATGAGTGACTATAAATGGACTCTTTTTATCAATGAATGAATTTTTTTACATATTTTTGTAGGCAGGCATTCAATTATAGTTTGTTTGAATTATAAATGCAAAAAAATTTAACTTAAAATCA
>NW_018397872.1:16022-16144 GCF_002168275.2 Theobroma umbraticum | reverse complement strand
TATAAAACAATTTAAAGCGTGTAATAAGTCTTTTAAAGGAATAAGTGACTATAAATAGATTTTTCTTGCTAATAAATGCCTTTTGTATCATGTTTGTCGAGGTAAATATTAAATTATTGTGG
>NW_018397872.1:15838-16006 GCF_002168275.2 Theobroma umbraticum | reverse complement strand
TAAAAAAATTAAACTTAAAATTAATTATGAGTTTATAAAACCATTTAAAGCGAGATATAAGGCTTTTGAAGGAATGGGTGACCATAAATAGACTTTTCCACTCAATGAATAGCCTTTTTTACATGTTTTTCAAGGCAGGCATTCAATTATAGTCTGTTTTAACTAAAA
>NW_018397872.1:15564-15704 GCF_002168275.2 Theobroma umbraticum | reverse complement strand
TAATAAGGCTTTTAAAGGAATAGGTGACTATAAATAGACTTTTCTTGTCAATGATTCCCTTTTTTTTCATGTTTCCTGAGGTATATATTCAATTATTGTCTGTTTTAATTAAAAATGTAAAAAAATTCAACTTAAAATCA
>NW_018397872.1:15318-15429 GCF_002168275.2 Theobroma umbraticum | reverse complement strand
TTCTTGCCAACGAATGCGTGTTTCTTCACGTTTCTCCAAGTAAAAATTCAATTAAATTATGTTTTAGCAAAAAATGTAAAAAAATTCAACTTAAAATCAATTATGAGATTA
>NW_018397872.1:15129-15295 GCF_002168275.2 Theobroma umbraticum | reverse complement strand
AAGGCTTTTGAAGGATTGGGTGACTATAAATGGACTTTTCTTACTAATGAACATTTTTTTCTTAACTTTTCTTGAGGTACTCATTCAATTATAGTCTGTTTTAACTAAAAAGGTAAAAAAATTCAGCTTAAAAGTAATTATGAGTTTATAAAACCATTTAAAGCAA
>NW_018397872.1:14871-15119 GCF_002168275.2 Theobroma umbraticum | reverse complement strand
TTTTGAATGAGTGGGTGATCATAAATGGACTTCTCTTCTAAATGAATAGCTTTTTTGGCACGTTTCTTAAGGCAAGCATTCAATTATAGTCTGTTTTAACTAAAAATTTAAAAAAAAATAACTTAAAATCAATTATGAGATTATAAAACAATTTAAAGCTAGTACTAAGGCTTTGGAATGAATGGGTGATCATTAATGGACTTTTCTTCTCAATGAATAGCTTTTTTTGCACGTTTCTCAAGGTAGGC
>NW_018397872.1:14649-14845 GCF_002168275.2 Theobroma umbraticum | reverse complement strand
AAATTCAAAAAAATTTAACTTAAAATCAATTTTGGGATTATAAAACAATTTAAAACGAGTAGTAAGGCTTTTAAAGGAATGTGTGACTATAAATGAACTTTTCTTGCCAAAGAATGCCTTTTTCTTCATGTTTCCCGAGGTCGACATTCAATTATTATCTGTTTTAACTAAAAATGTACAAAAATTTAACTTAAAA
>NW_018397872.1:14438-14639 GCF_002168275.2 Theobroma umbraticum | reverse complement strand
GATTATAAAACAATTTAAAATGAGTAATAAGGCTTTTGAATAAATGGGTGATCATAAATGGAGTTTTTTTCTCAATGGATAGCCTTTTTTTCACGTTTCTTAAGGCAGGCATTCAATTATAGTCTGTTTTAACTAAAATTCAAAACAATTTAACTTAAAATCAATTTTGGGATAATAAAACAATTTAAATCGAGTAATAAG
>NW_018397872.1:14284-14428 GCF_002168275.2 Theobroma umbraticum | reverse complement strand
GAATGGGTGACTATAAATAGAATTTTTTTGCCAATGAATGCCTTTTTCTTTATGTCTCCTTAGGTAGACAATCAATTATTATCTGTTTTAACTAAAAATGTAAAAAAATTTAACTCAAAATCAATTATGAGATTATAAAACAAT
>NW_018397872.1:14143-14274 GCF_002168275.2 Theobroma umbraticum | reverse complement strand
TAATAAGGCTTTTGAAGGAATGGGTGACTGTAAATGGGCTTTTCTTGTCAACGAATACGTTTTTCTTCACGTTTCTCTAAGTAGAAATTCAATTATAGCATGTTTTAGCCAAAAATATAAAAAAATTCAAC
>NW_018397872.1:13924-14133 GCF_002168275.2 Theobroma umbraticum | reverse complement strand
ATATGATATTATAAAATAATTTAAAGCGAGTAATAAGGCTTTTGAATGAATGGATGATTATAATTAGACTTTTCTTACCAATGAATTCTTTTTCTTCACTTATCTTGGGGTAGACATTCAATTATAGTCTGTTTTAACCAAAAATATAAATAAATTCATCTTAAAATTAATTATGAGTTTCTAAAACCATTTAAAGCGAGTAATAAGGC
>NW_018397872.1:13787-13914 GCF_002168275.2 Theobroma umbraticum | reverse complement strand
ATGAGTGACTATAAATCGACTTTTCTTCTCAATGAATAGTGTTTTGCACGTTTCTCGAGGTAGGCATTCAATTATAGTTTGTTATAACCAAAAATGTAAAAAAATTCAACTTAAAATCAATTATTAG
>NW_018397872.1:13596-13777 GCF_002168275.2 Theobroma umbraticum | reverse complement strand
AATTTAAAGTGAGTAATAAGGCTTTTGAAGGAATAAGTGACTGTAAATGGACTCTTTTTCTGAATGAATGATTTTTTTACACATTTCTGAAGGCAGGCATTCAATTATAGTCAGTTTGAACCATAAATTCAAAAAAAATTAACTTAAAATCAATTTTGAGATTATAAAATAATTTAAAGCG
>NW_018397872.1:13440-13585 GCF_002168275.2 Theobroma umbraticum | reverse complement strand
TTTTAAAAGAATGGGTGACTATAAATAGATTTTTCTTGCTAATGAATGCCTTTTATTTCATGTTTGTCAAGGTAAACATTAAATTATTGTGGATTTTAACCAAAAATATAAAAAAATTGAAGTTAAAATTAATTATGAGTTTATA
>NW_018397872.1:13284-13430 GCF_002168275.2 Theobroma umbraticum | reverse complement strand
AAGCGTGTAATAAGGCTTTTGAAGGAATGGGTGACCATAAATTGACTTTTCCTCTTACTGAATAGTTTTTTTTACATGTCTCTCAAGGCAGGCATTCAATTATAGTCTGTTTTAACAAAAAATTTAAAAACATTTAACTTAAAATC
>NW_018397872.1:13060-13184 GCF_002168275.2 Theobroma umbraticum | reverse complement strand
AAGTGAGTAATAAGGCTTTTGAAGGATTAGGTGACTATAAATGGACTTTTCTTACTAATGAACATATTTTTCTTCACTTTTCTTGAGGTACTCATTCAATTATAGTCTGTTTTAACCAAAAAGG
>NW_018397872.1:12831-13050 GCF_002168275.2 Theobroma umbraticum | reverse complement strand
CAGCTTAAAATTAATTATGAGTTTATAAAAGCATTTAAAGCAAGTAATAAGTCTTTTGAATGAGTGGGTGATCGTAAATGGACTTTGCTTCTCTATGAATAGCTTTTTTGGCACGTTTCTTAAGGCAGACATTCAATTATAGTCTGTTTTGACCAAATATTCAAAAAAATTTAACTTAAAATCAATTTTGATATTATAAAACAATTTAAAGCGAGTAAT
>NW_018397872.1:12745-12821 GCF_002168275.2 Theobroma umbraticum | reverse complement strand
AAGGAATGGGTGACTATAAATGGAATTTTTCTCTCAATGAATAGCTTTTTTTACATGTTTCTCAAGGTAGGCATTT
>NW_018397872.1:12651-12735 GCF_002168275.2 Theobroma umbraticum | reverse complement strand
TGTTTTAACTAAAAATTTAAAAAAATTTGACATAAAATCAGTTTTAGGATTATAAAATAATTTAAAGCGAGTAATAAGGCTTTT
>NW_018397872.1:12517-12641 GCF_002168275.2 Theobroma umbraticum | reverse complement strand
GTGACTATAAATGGACTTTTCTTGCCAATGAATGCCCTTTTCTTCCTGTTTCCTATGGTAGGCATTCAATTATTGTCTGTTTTAACAAAAAAAGTAAAATAATTTAACTTAAAATCAATTATGA
>NW_018397872.1:12209-12507 GCF_002168275.2 Theobroma umbraticum | reverse complement strand
CAATTTAAAGCGAGTAATAAGGCTTTAGAATGAATGGGTGACTATAAATGGACTTTTATTGCCAAAGAATGCCTTTTTCTTCATGTTTCCTTAGGTAGACATTCAATCATAGTTTGTTTTAACCAAAAAAGTAAAAAAATTCAACTCAAAATTAATTATAAGTTTATAAAACCATTTAAAGGGAGTAATAAGGCTTTTGAATGAATGGGTGATCATAAATCGACTTTTCCTCTCAATGAATAGTTTTTTTGCACGTTTCTCAAGGTAGACATTCAATTATAGTCTGTTATAACCAAAA
>NW_018397872.1:12111-12199 GCF_002168275.2 Theobroma umbraticum | reverse complement strand
AATCAACTTAAAATCAATTATGAGATTATAAAACAATTTAAAATGAGTAATAATACTTTTAAAGGAATGAGTGACTATAAATGGACTC
>NW_018397872.1:11939-12030 GCF_002168275.2 Theobroma umbraticum | reverse complement strand
AAATTTAACTTAAAATCAATTTTGGGATTAGAAAACAATTTAAAGCGATTAATTAGTCTTTTAAAGGAATAGGTGACTATAAATAGATTTT
>NW_018397872.1:11826-11929 GCF_002168275.2 Theobroma umbraticum | reverse complement strand
GAATGCCTTTTGTTTCATGTTTGTCGAGGTAAATATTGAATTATTATGGGTTTTAACTAAAAATATAAAAAAATTAAACTTAAAATTAATTATAAGTTTATAA
>NW_018397872.1:11595-11726 GCF_002168275.2 Theobroma umbraticum | reverse complement strand
ATAAGGCTTTTGAATGAATGGGTGATCATAAATCGACTTTTCTTCTCAATGAATTGCTTTTTTGAACGTTACTCAATGTAGGCATTCAATTATAGTCTGTTATAACAAAAAATGTAAAAAAATTCAACTTA
>NW_018397872.1:11384-11585 GCF_002168275.2 Theobroma umbraticum | reverse complement strand
TGAGATTATAAAACAATTTAAAGTGAGTAGTAATAAGGCTTTTGAACGAATGAGTGACTATAAATGGACTTTTTTTCTCAATGAATGAATTTTTTTACACATTTCTACAGGAAGGCATTCAATTATAGTCTGTTTGAATTATAAATACAAAAAAATTTAACTTAAAATCAATTTTGAGATTATAAAACAATTTAAAGCGAG
>NW_018397872.1:11065-11192 GCF_002168275.2 Theobroma umbraticum | reverse complement strand
ATTAAATTATTGTGGGTTTTAACCAAAAATATAAAAAAATTAAACTTAAAATTAGTTATGAGTTTATAAAACCATTTAAAGCTAGTTATAAGGCTTTTGAGAGAATGGGTGACCATAAATGGACTTT
>NW_018397872.1:10912-11055 GCF_002168275.2 Theobroma umbraticum | reverse complement strand
GAATAGCTTTTTTTACATGTTTCTGATAGCAGGTATTCAATTATAATCTGTTTTAACTAAAAATTTGAAAAAATTTAACTTAAAATCAATTTTGAGATTATGAAATAATTGAAAGCGAGTAATAAGGCTTTTAAAGGAATGGG
>NW_018397872.1:10801-10902 GCF_002168275.2 Theobroma umbraticum | reverse complement strand
TAGACTTTTCTTGCCAATGATTGCCTTTTTCTTCATGTTTCCTGAGATAGATATTCAATTATTGTCTGTTTTAATTAAAAATGTAAAAAAAATTCAACTTA
>NW_018397872.1:10283-10456 GCF_002168275.2 Theobroma umbraticum | reverse complement strand
AAAATAATTTAAAGCGAGTAATAAGGCTTTTGAAGGATTGGGTGACTATAAATGACTTTTCTTACTAATGAACATCTTTTTCTTCACTTTTCTTAAGGTACTTATTCAATTATAGTCTATTTTTACCAAAAAGATAAAAAAATTCAGCTTAAAATTAATTATGAGTTTATAAA
>NW_018397872.1:10113-10273 GCF_002168275.2 Theobroma umbraticum | reverse complement strand
GCAAGTAATAAGTCTTTTGAATGAGTGGGTGATCATAAGTAGACTTTTCTTCTCAATGAATAGCTTTTTTGGCACGTTTGTTATGGCAGGCATTCAATTATAGCCTATTTTAACCAAAAATTCAAAAAAATTAAACTTAAAATCAATTTTTAGATTATAA
>NW_018397872.1:9850-10103 GCF_002168275.2 Theobroma umbraticum | reverse complement strand
AGCGAGTAATAAGGCTTTTAAAGGAATAGGTGACCATAAATGGAATTTTTCTCTCAATGAATAGCTTTTTTTGCATGTTTCTCAAGGTAGGCGTTTAATTATAGTCTGTTTTAACTAAAAATTTAAAACAAATTGACTTAAAATCAGTTTTGGGATTATAAAATAATTTAAAGCGAGTAATAAGGCTTTTAAAGAAATAAGTGACTATAAATGGACTTTTCTTACCAATGAATACCTTTTTCTTCACTTATCT
>NW_018397872.1:9485-9672 GCF_002168275.2 Theobroma umbraticum | reverse complement strand
TAAAACCATTTAAAGCGAGTAATAAGGCTTTTGAATAAATGGGTGACCATAAATCGACTATTCTTCTCAATTAATAGTTTTTTTTGCACGTTTTTTAAGGTAGGCATTCAATTATAGTCCGTTATAACCAAAAATGTAAAAAAATTCAACAAAAATCAATTATGAGACTATAAAACAATTTAAAGTG
>NW_018397872.1:9132-9475 GCF_002168275.2 Theobroma umbraticum | reverse complement strand
CTTTTGAAGGAACGAGTGACTATAAATGGACTTTTTTTCTCAATAAATGATTTTTTTACACATTTCTAAAAGCAGGCATTCAATTATAGTCTGTTTGAACCATAAATACAAAATAATTTAACTTAAAATCAATTTTGGGAGTATAAAACAATTTAAACTGACTAATAAGTCTTTTAAAGAAACGGGTGACTATAAATAGATTTTTCTTGCTAATGAATGCCTTTGTTTCACGTTTGCCGAGGTAAACATTAAATTATTATGGGTTTTAACTAAAAATATTAAAAGATTGAACTTAAAATTAATTATGAGTTTGTAAAACCATTTAAAGTGAGTAATAAGGCTT
>NW_018397872.1:9033-9121 GCF_002168275.2 Theobroma umbraticum | reverse complement strand
GGTGATCATAAATGAACTTTTCCTCTCAATGAATAGCTTTTTTTACATGTTTCTTAAGGCAGGCATTCAATTATAGTCTGTTTTAACT
>NW_018397872.1:8957-9023 GCF_002168275.2 Theobroma umbraticum | reverse complement strand
AAAAATTTAACTTAAAATCAATTTTGGTATTATAAAATAATTGAAAGCGAGTAATAAGGCTTTTAA
>NW_018397872.1:8842-8947 GCF_002168275.2 Theobroma umbraticum | reverse complement strand
GACTCTAAATAGACTTTTCTTGCCAATGATTACTTTTTTCTTCATGTCTCCTGAGGTAGACATTCAATTATTGTCTATTTTAATCAAAAATGTAAAAAAATTCAA
>NW_018397872.1:8544-8742 GCF_002168275.2 Theobroma umbraticum | reverse complement strand
AAGCCTTATTACTCATTTTAAATTATTTTATAATCTCATAATTGAATTTAGGTTAAATGTTTTTACATTTTTAATTAAAACAGACAATAATTGAATGTCTACCTCAAGAAACATGAAGAAAAAAGTAATCATTGGCAAGAAAAGTCTATTTATAGTTACCAATTCCTTTAAAAGCCTTATTACTCGCTTTAAATTATT
>NW_018397872.1:8451-8534 GCF_002168275.2 Theobroma umbraticum | reverse complement strand
AAAATTGATTTTAAGTTAAATTTTTTTAAATTTTTGGCTAAAAGAGACTATAATTGAATGCCTGCCTTGAGAAACATGTAAAA
>NW_018397872.1:7994-8441 GCF_002168275.2 Theobroma umbraticum | reverse complement strand
ATTGAGAGGAAAAGTTCATTTATGATCACCCATTCCTTCAAAAACTTTATTACTCACTTTAAATGATTTTATAAACTCATAATTAATTTTAAGTTCAATCTTTTTATATTTTTAGTTAAAACCCACAATAATTTAATGTTTACCTCTACAAACATGAAACAAAAGGCATTTATTAGCAAGAAAAATCTATTTATAGTCAACCATTCATTTAAAAGATTTATTACTCGCTTTAAATTGTTTTATAATCTCAGAATTGATTTTAAGTTAAATGTTTTTACATTTATGGTTCAAACAGACTATAATTAAATGCCTGCCTTTAGAAATGTGTAAAAAAAATATTCATTGAGAAGAAAAGTCGATTTATAGTCACCCATTCATTCAAAAGCCTTATTACTCACTTTCAATGGTTTTATAAAGTCATAACTAATTTTAAGTTGAAGTTTTTTA
>NW_018397872.1:7781-7984 GCF_002168275.2 Theobroma umbraticum | reverse complement strand
TAAAACAGACTATAATTGAATGTCTACCCCAAGATATGTGAAGACAAAGGCATTCATTGGTAAGAAAAGTCTAATTATAATCACCCATTCATTCAAAAACCTTATTACTCGCTTTCAATTATTTTATAATATAATATTTGATTTTAAGCTGAATTTTTTTACATTTTTGGCTAAAACATGCTATAATTGAATTTTTACTTGGA
>NW_018397872.1:7391-7538 GCF_002168275.2 Theobroma umbraticum | reverse complement strand
TTTTAAGTTAAATTTTTTTGCATTTTTAGTTAAAACAGACAATAATTGAATGTCCACCTCAAGAAACAAGAAGAAAAAGGCATTCATTGGCAAGAAAAGTCCTTTTATAGTCCCCCATTCCTTTAAAAGCCTTATTACTCGCTTTAA
>NW_018397872.1:7296-7381 GCF_002168275.2 Theobroma umbraticum | reverse complement strand
AATCTCAAAATTGATTTTAAGTTAAATTTTTTTGAATTTTTTGTTAAAACAAACTATAATTGAATGCTTGCCTTGAGAAATGTGC
>NW_018397872.1:7159-7286 GCF_002168275.2 Theobroma umbraticum | reverse complement strand
ATTCATTGAGAAGAAAAGTTTATTTATGATCACCGGTTCATTCAAAAGCCTTATCAATCTCTTTAAATAGTTCTATAAACTCATAATTAATTTTAAGTTGAATTGTTTTTACATTTTTGGTTAAAAT
>NW_018397872.1:6888-7059 GCF_002168275.2 Theobroma umbraticum | reverse complement strand
TAAATTGTTTTATAATCTCATAATTGATTTTAAGTTGATTTTTTTTGCATTTTTAGTTATAACAGACTATAATTGAATGTCTACCTTAAGAAACATGCAAAAAATGCTATTCATTGAGAAGACAAGTTGATTTATAGTCACCCATTCAGTCAAAAGCCTTATTACTCGCTT
>NW_018397872.1:6744-6878 GCF_002168275.2 Theobroma umbraticum | reverse complement strand
TATAAACTCATAATTAATTTTAAATTTAATTTTTTTATAATTTTGGTTAAAACAAACTATAATTGAGTGTCTACCCCAAGATAAGTGAAGAGAAAGGCATTCATTGATAAGAAAAGTCTAATTATAATCACCCA
>NW_018397872.1:6547-6734 GCF_002168275.2 Theobroma umbraticum | reverse complement strand
AGCCTTATTACTCGCTTTAAATTATTTCATAATATCATATTTGATTTTAAGTTGAATTTTTTTACATTTTTGGCTAAAATGTGCTATAACTGAATTTCTACTTGGAGAAACATGAAGAAAAACGTATTCCTTGGCAAGAAAAGTCAATTTATAGTCATTCATTCCTTCAAAAGCCTTATTACTCGTT
>NW_018397872.1:6409-6537 GCF_002168275.2 Theobroma umbraticum | reverse complement strand
TTATAATCTTATAATTGATTTTAAGTTAATTGTTTTTACATTTTTAGTTAAAACAGATAATAATTAAATGTCTACCTTAGGAAACATTAAGAAAAAGGTATTCATTGGCAAGAAAATTCTATTTATAG
>NW_018397872.1:6173-6399 GCF_002168275.2 Theobroma umbraticum | reverse complement strand
CTTTAAAAGCCTTATTACTCGATTTAAATTTTTTTATTATCCTAAAATTGATTTTAAGTTAGGATTTTTTGAATTTTTGGTTAAAACAGACTATAATTGAATGCCTGCCATAAGAAACGTACAAAAAAAACTATTCATTGAGAAGAAAAGTTCATTTATGATCACCCATTTATTCAAAAGCCTTATTATTCGTTTTAAATTATTTTATAATCTCATAATTGATTTT
>NW_018397872.1:5698-5833 GCF_002168275.2 Theobroma umbraticum | reverse complement strand
TTTTGAATTTTTGGTTAAAACAGACTATAATTGAATGCCTGCCTTGAGAAACGTGTAAAAAAAACTATTCATTGAGAAAAAAGTCCATTTATGGTCACCCATTCATTCAAAAACCTTATTACTCACTTTAAATTG
>NW_018397872.1:5551-5688 GCF_002168275.2 Theobroma umbraticum | reverse complement strand
TCAAAATTGATTTTAAGTTAAATTTTTTTACTTTTTTAGTTAAAACATACAATAATTGAATGCCTACCTCAAGAAATAGGAAGAAAAAGGCATTAATTGGCAAGAAAAGTCCACTTATAGTCACTCATTTCTTTAAA
>NW_018397872.1:5368-5541 GCF_002168275.2 Theobroma umbraticum | reverse complement strand
CTCGCTTTAAATTATTTTATAATTCTAAAATTGATTTTAAGTCAAATTGTTTTAAATTTTTAGTTAAAACAGTCTATAATCGAATGCCTACCTTGAGAAACATATAAAAATAGCTATTCATTGAGAGAAAATTTTCATTTATGATCACCCATTCCTTCAAAAGCCTTATTACT
>NW_018397872.1:5181-5358 GCF_002168275.2 Theobroma umbraticum | reverse complement strand
TATTTTATAATCTCAAAATTGATTTTAAGTTAAATTTTTTTAACTTTTTGGTTAAAATAGACTATAATTGAATGCATACCTTAAGAAACATGCAAAAAAAGCTGTTCATTGAGAAAAAAAGTCCATTTATGATCACCCACTCATTCAAAAGCCTTATTACTTGCTTTAAATGGTTTT
>NW_018397872.1:5081-5171 GCF_002168275.2 Theobroma umbraticum | reverse complement strand
AATTAATTTTAAGTTGAATTTTTTTACATTTTTGGGTAAAACAGACTATAATTGAATGAATACCCCAAGAAAAGTGAAGAAAAAGATGTT
>NW_018397872.1:4831-5071 GCF_002168275.2 Theobroma umbraticum | reverse complement strand
TTTTTTTACATTTTTGGATAAAATATACTATAAATGAATTTTTACTTGGAGAAATGTGAAGAACACGCATTCGTTGGCAAGAAAATATATTTATACTCACCCAATCCTTCAAAAGCCTTATTACTCGATTTAAATTGTTTTATTATCTTAAAATTGATTTTAAGTTAGGTTTTTTTAAATTTTTGGTTAAAACAGACTATAATTGAATGCATGCCTTGAGAAACATGCAAAAAAAGCTAT
>NW_018397872.1:4481-4674 GCF_002168275.2 Theobroma umbraticum | reverse complement strand
ATAATCTCATAATTGATTTTAAGTTGAATTTTTTTTACATTTTCAATTAAAACAGATAATAATTGAATGTCTACCTCAGGAAACATGAAAAAAAAGGCAATCATTGGCAAGAAAAGTCTATTTATAGTCACCTATTCCTTTAAAATCCTTATTACTAGCTTTAAATTATTTTATAATCCCAAAATTGATTTTA
>NW_018397872.1:4324-4471 GCF_002168275.2 Theobroma umbraticum | reverse complement strand
TTTTAAATTTTTGGTTAAAACAGACTATAATTGAATGTCTGCCTTGAGAAACATGTAAAAAAAGCTATTTATTGAGAGGAAAAGTCTATTTACGGTCACCCATTCCTTCAAAAGCCTTATTACTCGCTTTAAATGGTTTTATAAACT
>NW_018397872.1:3992-4309 GCF_002168275.2 Theobroma umbraticum | reverse complement strand
GTTTAATTTTTTTATATTTTTGGTTAAAACCCACAATAATTTAATATTTACCTCTACAAACATAAAACAAAAGGCATTCATTAGTAAGAAAAATGTATTTGTAGTCACCCATTCCTTTAAAAGACTTATTACTAGCTTTAAATTGTTTTATAATCCCAAAATTGATTTTACGTTAAATTTTTTTGCATTTATGATTAAAACAGATTATAATTGAATGCCTACCTACAGAAATGTATAAAAAAAATCAATCATTGAGAAAAAGAGTCCATTTATACTTACTCATTCCTTCAAAAGCCTTATTACTCACTTTAAATTGT
>NW_018397872.1:3799-3982 GCF_002168275.2 Theobroma umbraticum | reverse complement strand
CATAATTGATTTTAAGTTGAATTTTTTTACATTTTTGGATATAACAGACTATAATTGAATGCCTACCTTGAGAAATGTGCAAAAAAAGATATTCATTGAGAAGAAAAGTCAATTTATGATCACCCATTCATTCAAAAGCCTTATTACTAGCTTTAAATTATTTTATAAACTCATAATTAATTT
>NW_018397872.1:3597-3789 GCF_002168275.2 Theobroma umbraticum | reverse complement strand
TTTTTTATATTTTTGGTTAAAACAAACTATGATTGAATGTGTACCTCAAGATAAGTGAAGAAAAAGGTATTCATTGGTAAGAAAAATCTAATTATAATCACCCATTCATTCAAAAGTCTTATTACTCGCTTTAAATTATTTTATAATATCATATTTGATTTTAAGTAGATTTTTTTTACATTTTTGGCTAAA
>NW_018397872.1:3490-3587 GCF_002168275.2 Theobroma umbraticum | reverse complement strand
ATTGAATTTTTACTTAGAGAAACATGAAGAAAAACATATTCGTTGGCAAGAAAAGTCCATTTATAGACACTTATTCTTTCAAAAGCCTTATTACTCG
>NW_018397872.1:3336-3480 GCF_002168275.2 Theobroma umbraticum | reverse complement strand
TTTTATAATCTCATAATTGATTTTGACTTAAATTTGTTTACATTTTTAGTTCAAACAGGCAATAATTGAATGTGTACCTCAGGAAACATAAAGAAAAAGACATTCATTGGCAAGAAAAGTCCATTTATAGTCACCTATTCCTTT
>NW_018397872.1:3196-3316 GCF_002168275.2 Theobroma umbraticum | reverse complement strand
TAAATTGTTTTATAATCCCAAAATTGATTTTAAGTTAAATTTTTTTGAATTTTTTATTAAAACAGCCTATAATTGAATGCTTGCCTTGAGAAACGTGCAAAAAAAGCTATTCATTGAGAA
>NW_018397872.1:2895-3096 GCF_002168275.2 Theobroma umbraticum | reverse complement strand
GATTTTAAGTTAAATTTTTTTGAATTTTTGGTTAAAACAGACTATAATTGAATGGCTGCCTTAAGAAACATGTAAAAAAAACTATTTATTTAGAAGAAAAGTCAATTTATGATCACTCATTCCTTTAAAAGCCTTATTACTTGCTTTAAATGGTTTTGTAAGCTCATAATTAATTTTATGTTGAATTTTTTTACATTTTTG
>NW_018397872.1:2626-2885 GCF_002168275.2 Theobroma umbraticum | reverse complement strand
ACTATAATTGAATGTCTACCTCAGTAAAAGTGAAGAAAAAGGTATTCATTGGTAAGAAAAGTCCATTTATAGTCACCCATTCTTTCGAAGGCCTTATTCCTCGCTCTAAATTATTTTATAATATCATAATTGATTTGAAGTTGAATTTTTTTACATTGTTGGCTAAAACAGACTATAATTGAATTTTTACTTGGAGAAACGTGATGAAACACGCATTCGTTGGCAAGAAAAGTCTATTTATAGTCACTCATTCCTTCAA
>NW_018397872.1:2223-2321 GCF_002168275.2 Theobroma umbraticum | reverse complement strand
AAGTTGAATTTTTTTATATTTTTAGTTAAAACAGACAATAATTAAATGTTTACCCCAAGAAACATAAAGAAAAAGGCAATCATTGGCAAGAAAAGTCC
>NW_018397872.1:2045-2213 GCF_002168275.2 Theobroma umbraticum | reverse complement strand
ACCCATTCCTTTAAAAGCCTTATTACTCGCTTAAAATTATTTTATAATTTCAAAATTGATTTTAAGTTAAATTTTTTGTCAAAACAGACTATAATTAAATGCCTGACTTGAGAAACATGTAAAAAAAGCTATTCATTGAGAAGAAAATTCCATTTATGGTCACCCATT
>NW_018397872.1:1678-2035 GCF_002168275.2 Theobroma umbraticum | reverse complement strand
CCTTATTACTCACTTTAAATGGTTTTATAAACTCATAATTATTTCTAAGTTCAATTATTTTACATTTTTGATTAAAACAGACAATAATTGAATGTTTACCTCAACAAACATGAGTAAAAATACGTTTATTAGCAAGAAAAATCTATTTATAGTCACCCATTCTTTCAAAAGCTTTATTACTCCTTTTAAATTATTTTATAATCTCATAATTGATTTTAAGTTTGATTTTTTTTGAATTTTTGGTTAAAACAGACTATAATTGAATGCCAGCCTTGAGAAACGTGAAAAAAGCTATTCATTGAGAAAAAAAGTCCATTTATGGTAACCCATTCCTTCAAAAGCCTTATTACTCGCTTT
>NW_018397872.1:1396-1601 GCF_002168275.2 Theobroma umbraticum | reverse complement strand
TAATTTTTTTACATTTTTGGTTAAAACAGATAATAATTGAATGTTTACCTCAACAAACATTAGAAAAAAGACATTCATTAGCAAGAAAAATCTATTTATAGTCACCCATTCTTTCAAAAGCCGTATTACTCCTTTTAAATTATTTTATAATCTCATAATTAATTTTAAGTTGAATATTTTTATTTTTTTAATTAAAACAGACAAT
>NW_018397872.1:1155-1386 GCF_002168275.2 Theobroma umbraticum | reverse complement strand
CTACCTCAGGAAACTTGAAGAAAAAGGCAATCATTGGTAAGAAAAGTCCATTTATAGTCACCCATTCATTTAAAAGCCTTATTACTCGCCTTAAATTATTTTATAATCACAAAATTGATATTAAGTTAATTTTTTGTTAAAACAGACTATAATTGAATGCTTGCCTTGAGAAACATGCAAAAAAAACTATTCATTGAGAAGAAAATTCCATTTATGGTCACCCATTCCTTC
>NW_018397872.1:785-1145 GCF_002168275.2 Theobroma umbraticum | reverse complement strand
TTACTCGCTTTAAATAGTTTTATAAACTCATAATTAATTTTAAGTTTAGTTTTTTTATATTTTTGATTAAAACAGACAATAATTGAATATTTACCTCAACAAACATGAAAAAAAATGCATACATTAGTAAGAAAACTCTATTTATAGTCACTCATTCCTTTAAAAGACTTATTATTCATTTTAAATTATTTTATAATCCCAAAATTGATTTTAAGTTAAATATTTTTGCATTTATGGTTGAAACAGACTATAATTAAATGCTTGCCTTCAAAAATGTGTAACAAAAATCAGTTATTGAGAAAAAAAGTCGATTTATAGTCACTCATTCTTTCGGAAGCCTTATTACTCACTTTAAATTGT
>NW_018397872.1:492-775 GCF_002168275.2 Theobroma umbraticum | reverse complement strand
CATAATTGACTTTAAGTTGATTTTTTTTTATTTTTTGTTAAAACAGACTATAATTGAATACCTGTCTTGAGAAACATACACAGAAAGCTACTTATTGAGAAAAAAGTCCATTTATAGGCACCCATTCCTTCCAAAACCTTATTACTCGCTTGAAATTATTTTATAATTTCATAATTGATTTTAAGTTAAATTTTTTTAAATTTTTGGCTAAAACAGACTATAATTAAATTTTTACTTGGAGAAACGTGAAAAAAAATATATTCGTTGGCAAGAAAAGTCCATT
>NW_018397872.1:305-482 GCF_002168275.2 Theobroma umbraticum | reverse complement strand
CATTCTTTCAAAATCCTTATTACTCGCTTTAAAATGTTTTATGATCTCATAATTGATTTTAAGCTGTATTTGTTTTTCATTTTTTGTTAAAACAGACTATAATTGAATACTTGTCTTGAGAAACATGCACAAAAAGCTACTCACTGGGAAAAAAGTCCATTTATAGTCACCCATTCC
>NW_018397872.1:149-295 GCF_002168275.2 Theobroma umbraticum | reverse complement strand
TTATTACTCGCTTGAAATTATTTTATAATTTCCTAATTGATTTTAAGTTGAAATTTTTTTAAATTTTTGGCTAAAATAGACTATAATTAAATTTTCACTTAGAGAAACGCGAAGAAAAATGTATTCGTTGGCAAGAAAAGTCCATT
>NW_018397872.1:0-139 GCF_002168275.2 Theobroma umbraticum | reverse complement strand
CATTCTTTCAAAATCCTTATTACTCACTTTAAAATGTTTTATGATCTCATAATTGATTTTAAGTTGAAGTTTTTTACACTTTTTACTAAAACAGACTATAATTGAATTTTTACTTAGAGAAACATGAAGAAAAACACAT
>NW_018397871.1:20487-20652 GCF_002168275.2 Theobroma umbraticum | reverse complement strand
CTTATGCACTTAGGAATGAGGGATGCAAGAATTGTTGGAAATATTAATATAAGAATCTAGGCTAAAAATTAAGTGTTCAAACAAAGAAAAGATGTCATTGGGTTCAAAGGGGAAAACTAAGGATAATTTTTGTAAAGGCAGGCTACAAAAGGCTCAATCGCTCCA
>NW_018397871.1:20063-20207 GCF_002168275.2 Theobroma umbraticum | reverse complement strand
CTCAAACAATATTCACATGTTTTGAAAAATCAAGATAGGAATATAACTCAGTTCGCATCATTGGATAGGTAAATTAAATGAAACTGGTATAAGTAAATCTAGTTGAAAAAAAATAACGAAAATAAACTAACCTAAACTATCACA
>NW_018397871.1:19698-19881 GCF_002168275.2 Theobroma umbraticum | reverse complement strand
ACTACTTATTTAAATAGAAAAACAAGAACTAACTAAAATAACAACTAAACTTAGGAAAAAATATCTTGGGTTGCCTCCCAAAAAGCGCTTCATTTATAGTCTTCGGTTAGACTGACTTTGACTCTAGGTCATGTCAAGCAAGTGTATTGAGAATGTTTGACAATTAATTTTGCCTCCCCAATA
>NW_018397871.1:19143-19291 GCF_002168275.2 Theobroma umbraticum | reverse complement strand
TTCAAGTTCCACTGGTAAGTGACAAGCTTTGCCAAAGACCAACTTATATGGAGATATACCAATTGGGGTCTTGTAAGCAGTCCTATATGCCCATAGTGCATCATCCAATCTTCTTGCCAATCTTTTCTTGTGGGGCACACTGTTTTCT
>NW_018397871.1:18940-19105 GCF_002168275.2 Theobroma umbraticum | reverse complement strand
CCTCATCACTAATAATTGCCCTTGGAGTGCCAAATCGAGTGAAAATATTCTTCTCGATGAAATTCATCACCACCTTTGAATCATTATGAGGAAAAGCTACCGCTTCAACCTACTTGGAGACATAATCAACAGCAAGCAAAATGTATTTATTGTTGTATGAAGATA
>NW_018397871.1:18428-18823 GCF_002168275.2 Theobroma umbraticum | reverse complement strand
TTTGGCACCTGTCATAATGCAAAACAAAATTATGAGCATCTTTAAATAATGTAGCCCAATACAAACAAGATTGGCGGACTTTAGCAACAGTCCTTATTCCTCCAAAGTGTCTTCCAATCTAAAGAATGGCAATGGTGAAGCACACTTTGCATCTCTTCCTCCGGAACACATTTTCTGAAGATTTGGTATTTACACTGCTTGAGCAGGTAAGGCTCATCCAAAAAATAAAATTTCACATCATGAAAAAATTTCTTTTTCAGATGAAAATTAAAATCAGAGGGAATGATATTGCTTACCATGTAATTCACGAAATCAGCATACCAAGGAGCTGATTTCTTACTAACTTGAAGGATTTGCTCATCAGGAAAAGTTTCCTTGATTAAGGTTGAATTCAT
>NW_018397871.1:17787-17918 GCF_002168275.2 Theobroma umbraticum | reverse complement strand
ATTATGATAGGTGCAGATATTAATCTTTTCTTCAATTCATCAAAAGCAACAAGAATTCATTATCAAACTTAAATGGCATATCTTTTTCCAATAAATTGCAAAGTGGTTTAGAAATTTTTGAAAAGTCTTTA
>NW_018397871.1:17437-17561 GCF_002168275.2 Theobroma umbraticum | reverse complement strand
TTATTTCCAAAGACAGAAAAATCATCCATAAATACCTTCAAACATTTCTCCACCTTGTCTGTGAATATGACCATCATACATCTTTGAAAGGTGGTAGGTGCATTACATAATCCAAATGGCATTC
>NW_018397871.1:17227-17337 GCF_002168275.2 Theobroma umbraticum | reverse complement strand
TTGGACTCTCCATTTTGAACTAATGTGTGATGCTAGTGATTATGCGGTGGGAGCAGTTTGGGACAAATGAAGGATAAAATCTTTCATTCCATCTATTATGCTAGCAAGAC
>NW_018397871.1:16668-16826 GCF_002168275.2 Theobroma umbraticum | reverse complement strand
AAGAAATCACCTCCTTGGTATGCTGATTTCGTGAATTACCTGGTAAGCAATATCCTTCCCCCTGATTTTAATTTTCATCAGAAAAAGAAATTTTTGCATGATGTAAATTTTATTTTTGGGATGAGCCTTACTTGCTCAAGCAGTGTAAAGACCAAATC
>NW_018397871.1:16325-16520 GCF_002168275.2 Theobroma umbraticum | reverse complement strand
CAATCAGGTTTGTATTGGCCTACATTATTTAAAGATGCTCATAATTTTGTTTTGTATTGTGACAGGTGCCAAAGAATGGGTAATATCTCAAGGCGACATTAGATGCCTCTCAACAACATCCTAGAGATAGAAATTTTTGAGATATGGGGTATTGACTTCATGGGTCCATTCATATCTTCATACAACAATAAATAC
>NW_018397871.1:16134-16225 GCF_002168275.2 Theobroma umbraticum | reverse complement strand
GCATCAAAATACTTGTTGCAAAAGTGACTACCCTCATCACTAATAATTACCTTTAGAGTGCTAAATCAAGTGAAAGTATTCTTCTTGATGA
>NW_018397871.1:15958-16124 GCF_002168275.2 Theobroma umbraticum | reverse complement strand
CACTTTCGAATCATTACGAGGAAAGGCTACCGCTTCAACCCACTTGGAGACATAATCAAGAGCAAGAAAAATGTATTTATTGGTGTATGAAGATATGAATGGACCCATAAAGTCAATGCCTCATATATCAAAAATTTTTATCTCTAGGATGTTGTTGTGAGGCATT
>NW_018397871.1:15472-15629 GCF_002168275.2 Theobroma umbraticum | reverse complement strand
CCTCCATAATCTAAAGAATGGCAATGGTGAAGCACACTTTGCATCTCTTCTTCTAGAACACATTTTCTAAAGATTTGGTCTTTACACTGCTTGAACAAGTAACGCTCAACCCAAAAATAAAATTTCACATCATGCAAAAATTTCTTTTTCTAATGAA
>NW_018397871.1:14870-15017 GCF_002168275.2 Theobroma umbraticum | reverse complement strand
GAATGAAAGATTCTAGCCTTCCTCTATCCCAAAACAGCTCCCACCGCATAATCACTGGCATCACACATTAGTTCAGAAGAGAGAGTCCAATCAGGACTAATTATGATGGGTGCAGATATTAATCTTTTCTTCAATTCATCAAAAGCA
>NW_018397871.1:14516-14658 GCF_002168275.2 Theobroma umbraticum | reverse complement strand
CAATTTTTGCTTTATCTACCTTAATGCCTCTACTAGAGATCTTGTGCCCAAAGATAATACCTTCTCGCACCATGAAATGACATTTCTGCCAATTAAGCACCAAATTTGTATGTTCACATCTCTTGAGTACCCTAGCAAGATT
>NW_018397871.1:14276-14416 GCF_002168275.2 Theobroma umbraticum | reverse complement strand
CTCTAGTAGAGGCATTGAGGTAGATAAAGCAAAAATTGAAGCAATTGAGAAATTGCCACCTCCAATAAATGTCAAAGGTATTAGAGGTTTTCTTGGTCATGCTGGTTTTTATAGAAGATTTATTAAAGAGTTTTCAAAAA
>NW_018397871.1:13644-13799 GCF_002168275.2 Theobroma umbraticum | reverse complement strand
TGATCTCGAGATTCGTGATAGAAAAGGAACAGAAAATCAAGTGGCAGACCATCTTAATCAAGGTATGAATTCAACCTTAATCAAGGAAACTTTTCCTGATCAACAAATCCTTCAAGTTGGTAAGAAATCACCTCCTTGGTATGCTGATTTCGTGA
>NW_018397871.1:13208-13418 GCF_002168275.2 Theobroma umbraticum | reverse complement strand
GAAGAAGAGATGCAAAGTGTGCTTCACCATTGTCATTCTTCAGATTATGGAAGATACTTTGGAGGAATAAGGACTGCTGCTAAAGTCTTCCAATCAGATTTGTATTGGCTTACATTATTTAAAGATGCTCATAATTTTGTTTTGCACTGTGACAGCTGCCAAAGAATGGGTAATATCTCAAGGCGACATGAGATGCCTCTCAACAACATC
>NW_018397871.1:12955-13108 GCF_002168275.2 Theobroma umbraticum | reverse complement strand
GAATAAGAAAAAGAAACTTCCCTATCAATGGTGGTAGTGCCTTGAAAGCTCTAAACTTCTTTCTCCTCATCTTCATGCTTTCTAAATCTACATACATATCAAAACAAGCTAAGGAGAGATTAGAACTACTTATTTAAATAGAAAAACAAGAAC
>NW_018397871.1:12680-12791 GCF_002168275.2 Theobroma umbraticum | reverse complement strand
CCCAATAATGCTTCAATCTTTGTCCATTGACTTTAAATTTTCGACCATCTGTCCATCTAACTTCAATTGCTCCATGTGGAAGTACCTCGTTGACAATGAAAGGACCAGACC
>NW_018397871.1:12339-12452 GCF_002168275.2 Theobroma umbraticum | reverse complement strand
CCCAATAAGCATTGTGTTCAAGTTCCACCAGTAAGTGACAAGCTTTGCCAAAGATCAATTTATATGGAGACATACCAATAGGGGTCTTGTAAGTAGTCCTATATGCCCACAGT
>NW_018397871.1:11767-11946 GCF_002168275.2 Theobroma umbraticum | reverse complement strand
ACATAATCAACAGCAAGCAAAATGTATTTATTGTTGTATGAAGATATGAATGGAGCCATGAAGTCAATACCCCATATATTAAAAATTTCTATCTCCAGGATGTTATTGAGAGGCATCTCATGTCACCTTGAGATATTACCCATTCTTTGGCACCTATCACAATGCAAAACAAAATTATG
>NW_018397871.1:11446-11619 GCF_002168275.2 Theobroma umbraticum | reverse complement strand
CTTTGCATCTCTTCTTCCGGAACACATTTTCTGAAGATTTGGTCTTTACACTGCATGAGCAAGTAAGGCTCATCCCAAAAATAAAATTTCACATCATGCAAAATTTTCTTTTTTTGATTAAAATTAAAATCAGGGGGAATGATATTGCTTACCAGGTAATTCATGAAATCAGC
>NW_018397871.1:11089-11346 GCF_002168275.2 Theobroma umbraticum | reverse complement strand
CAAAACAAAATTATGAGCATCTTTAAATAATGTAGGCCAATACAAACCTGATTGAAGGACTTTAGCAGCAGTCTTTATTCCTTCAAAGTGTCCTCCATAATCTGAAGAATGGCAATGGTGAAGCACACTTTGCATCTGTTCTTCCGGAACACATTTTCTGAAGATTTGATCTTTACACTGCTTGAGCAACTTCCCAAAAATAGAATTTCACATCATGCAAAAATTTCTTTTTCTGATGAAAATTAAAATCAGGGGGA
>NW_018397871.1:10605-10721 GCF_002168275.2 Theobroma umbraticum | reverse complement strand
TGTACACTATCACCTTTGTCCCCATGAGATAGGAGCGAAATTTGTCAAAAGCAACCACTACAACCAAAAGCTCCTTTTCTGTTGTGGTATAATTTTTCTGGGCCTCATTCAAAGTC
>NW_018397871.1:10448-10595 GCF_002168275.2 Theobroma umbraticum | reverse complement strand
AATAGATGGAATGAAAGATTTTATCCTTCCTTTGTCCCAAAACAGCTCCCACTACATAATCACTTGCATCACACATTAGTTCAAAATGGAGAATCCAATCGGGACTAATTATGATAGGTGCAGATATTAATCTTTTCTTCAATTCAT
>NW_018397871.1:9945-10071 GCF_002168275.2 Theobroma umbraticum | reverse complement strand
TTACATAATCCAAATGGCATTCTTCTAAAAGCAAAGGTGCCATAAGGACATGTACATGTAGTCTTTTCTTGACTTCAAGAGCAATAGCAATTTGGTTATAACCAGAATAACCATCTAGAAAGTAAT
>NW_018397871.1:9709-9845 GCF_002168275.2 Theobroma umbraticum | reverse complement strand
TCATTGGATAGGTAAATTAAATGAAACTGGCACAAGTAAATCTAGTTGAAAAAATAACGAAATTAAATTAACCTAAACTATCACAAAAACTAATGACAATAAAACCTTCCCCCAAACTTAAATTGCACATTGTCCT
>NW_018397871.1:9318-9452 GCF_002168275.2 Theobroma umbraticum | reverse complement strand
AGAACTACTTATTTAAATAGAAAAACAAGAACTAACTAAAATAACAACTAAACTCAGAAAAGAAAAAAATATCTTGGGTTGCCTCCCAAGAAGCTCTTCATTTATAGTCTTCGGCTAGACTGACTCGGACTCTA
>NW_018397871.1:9095-9308 GCF_002168275.2 Theobroma umbraticum | reverse complement strand
TGTCCATTGACTTTAAATTTTCGACCATTTGTCCCTGTAAGTTCAATTGCTCCATGTGGAAGTACCTCGTTGACAATGAAAGGACCATACCACTTTGATTTGAGCTTTCCCGAAAATAATTTCAAGCGAGAATCATAGAGTAACACTGATTGTTCTGGTTCAAAGCTTCTTTCCATTATCTTCTTGTCATGCCATTACTTTGTTTTCTCTTTA
>NW_018397871.1:8565-8722 GCF_002168275.2 Theobroma umbraticum | reverse complement strand
GGATGGTACGTAGTTGCAACCTTGTGTTTAACTCCATATTTTGCCAAAAGTGCACCAAAAAACTTGTTACAAAAGTGACTCCCCTCATCACTAATAATTGCTGTTGGAGTGCCAAATCGAGTGAAAATATTCTTCTTGATGAAATTCATCACCACCT
>NW_018397871.1:8229-8390 GCF_002168275.2 Theobroma umbraticum | reverse complement strand
AGGCATCTCATGTCGCCTTGAGATATTACCCATTCTTTGGCACCTGTCACAATGTAGAACCAAATTATGAGCATCTTTAAATAATGTAGGCCAATACAAACCTGATCGGAGGACTTTAGCAGCAGTCCTTATTCCTCCAAAGTGTCCTCCATAATCTGAAG
>NW_018397871.1:7851-8092 GCF_002168275.2 Theobroma umbraticum | reverse complement strand
CAGGGGGAATGATATTGCTTACCAGGTAATTCACGAAATCAGCATACCAAGGAGATAATTTCTTACCAACTTGAAGGATTTGTTCATCAGGAAAAGTTTCATTGATTAAGGTTGAATTCATACCTTGAGCTTCAATCCCCAATCTTGAGAAATGGTCTGCCACTTGATTTTCTGTTCCTTTTCTATGACGAATCTCGAGATCAAACTCTTGTAGCAAGAGAATCCACCTTATCAATCTTGG
>NW_018397871.1:7447-7566 GCF_002168275.2 Theobroma umbraticum | reverse complement strand
TTTTCCAATAAATTGCAAAGTGGTTTAGAAATTTTTGAAAAGTCTTTAATAAATATTCTATAAAAACTAGCATGACTAAGAAAACTTCTAATACCTTTGACATTTATTGGAGGTGGTAA
>NW_018397871.1:7279-7437 GCF_002168275.2 Theobroma umbraticum | reverse complement strand
GCTTCAATTTTTGCTTTATCTACCTCAATGCCTCTGCTAGAGATCTTGTGCCACAGGACAATACCTTCTCGCACCATGAAGTGACATTTCTCCCAATTGAGAACCATATTTGTATCTTCACATCTCTTGAGTACCCTAGCCAGATTTAAGAGACAATC
>NW_018397871.1:7135-7269 GCF_002168275.2 Theobroma umbraticum | reverse complement strand
TTTCCAAAGACAGAAAAATCATCCATAAATACCTTCAAACATTTCTCCACCATGTCTGTGAATATGACCATCATACATCCTTGAAAGGTGGCAGGTGCATTACATAATCCAAATGGCATTCTTCTAAAAGCAAA
>NW_018397871.1:6869-7035 GCF_002168275.2 Theobroma umbraticum | reverse complement strand
GTCCTTATTCCTCCAAAGTGTCCTCCATAATCTAAAGAATGGCAATGGTGAAACACACTTTGCATCTCTTCTTCTGGAACACATTTTCTGAAGATTTTGCCTTTACACTGCCTGAACAAGTAAGGCTCATCCCAAAAATAAAATTTCACATCATGTAAAAATTTCT
>NW_018397871.1:6545-6733 GCF_002168275.2 Theobroma umbraticum | reverse complement strand
CATTAGGAAAACTCTTCTTGATTAAGGTTGAATTCATACCTTGAGCTTCAATCTTCAATCTTGAGAGATGGTCTGCCACTTGATTTTTTATTCATTTTCTATCACGAATCTCGAGATCAAACTCTTGTAGCAAAAGAATCCACCTTATCAATCTTGGTTTAGTATCCTTCTTGGCAATCAAATATTTG
>NW_018397871.1:6394-6521 GCF_002168275.2 Theobroma umbraticum | reverse complement strand
ATCACCTTTGTCCCCAAGAGATCGGAGCAAAATTTGTCAAAAGTAAACACTACAACCAAGAGCTTTTTTCCTATTATGGTATAATTTTTCTGGGCCTCATTCAAAGTCTTGCTAGCATAATAGATGG
>NW_018397871.1:6289-6376 GCF_002168275.2 Theobroma umbraticum | reverse complement strand
TCCTCTATCCCAAAACAGCTCCCACCACATAATCACTCGCATCACACATTAGTTTAGAGGAGAGAGTCCAATCGGGACTAATTATGA
>NW_018397871.1:6181-6279 GCF_002168275.2 Theobroma umbraticum | reverse complement strand
TATTAATCTTTTCTTCAATTCATCAAAAGTAACAAGACATTCACTATCAAATTTAAATGAAACATCTTTTTCCAATAAATTGCAAAGTGGTTTAGAAA
>NW_018397871.1:5830-5991 GCF_002168275.2 Theobroma umbraticum | reverse complement strand
GAGATCTTGTGCCCAAAGACAATACCTTCTCGCACCATGAAATGACATTTCTCCAAATTGAGCACCAAATTTGTATGTTCACATCTCTTGGGTACCCTAGCAAGATCTAAGAGATAATCATCAAAATTATTTCCAAAGATAGAAAAATCATCCATAAATAC
>NW_018397871.1:5520-5656 GCF_002168275.2 Theobroma umbraticum | reverse complement strand
GAGGGAAGTGATCTTTCCTTGTAGCTTTGTTAGGCTTGTAGTAGTCCATGCACACTCTCCATGTAGTCACAGTTCTTGTTAAGAGGAGCTCATTATTGTCATTGGCAACCATAGTCATTCCTCCTTTCTTAGGAAC
>NW_018397871.1:5215-5444 GCF_002168275.2 Theobroma umbraticum | reverse complement strand
GAATTTTATGCATGCAAACAAAAAAGCTAATTCCCTTAATATCAACTATGGTCCGCCCTGTTGCTTTCTTGAATTCTCTAAGTGTCCTCAAAAACTTCTCCTTTTGCATGTTAGTAAGAGTAGTAGAAATAATAACTGGAAAAGTAGAAGATTTTCAAAGAAAAGCTGACCTCAAGTGATCAAGTAGAAGTTTGAGTTCCAAAGTAGGTGGTTCCTCAATGGAGGGCTT
>NW_018397871.1:5133-5205 GCF_002168275.2 Theobroma umbraticum | reverse complement strand
ATCAAAGAAGTTGAAATATCTAAAGACTCAAATTGATGATTTGTTCAAAATTTGGAGTGAGCATTTAACAAA
>NW_018397871.1:4929-5123 GCF_002168275.2 Theobroma umbraticum | reverse complement strand
CAATAAATGCATCATCATCCCTGTTAAAATTAGCAATTAAACATTCTTCAAGAGGATCATTGGGATTTTCTTCTAAGAAAGCATTTTGTGTAACGTTATTTACTATGCTCATAGAAAAGCAGTCTTCAGATGTCATAGGTAATTTTAAAACTTTGAAAATATTAAATGTTACCTGTTGGTCTTGAACTCTCAAA
>NW_018397871.1:4683-4829 GCF_002168275.2 Theobroma umbraticum | reverse complement strand
ACGTAGTTGCAACCTTGTGTTTAACTCCATATTTTGCCAAAAGTGCATCAAAAACTTGTTACAAAAGTGACTCCCCTCATCACTAATAATTTCCCTTGGAGTGCCAAATCGAGTGAAAATATTCTTCTTGATGAAATTTATCACCA
>NW_018397871.1:4049-4364 GCF_002168275.2 Theobroma umbraticum | reverse complement strand
ACTTTAGCAGCAGTCCTTATTCCTTCAAAGTGTCCTCCATAATCTGAAGAATGAAAATGGTGAAGCACACTTTGCATCTCTTCTTCCGGAACACATTTTTTGAAGAATTGGTCTTTACACTGCTTGAGCAAGTAAGGCTCATCCCAAAAATAAAATCAGGGGGAATGATATTGCTTACCAGGTAATTCATGAAATTAGCATACCAAGGAGGTGATTTCTTACTAACTTGAAGGATTTGTTCATCAAGAAAAGTTTCCTTGTTTAAGGTTGAATTCATACCTTGAGCTTCAATCTCCAATCTTGAGAGATGGCCTG
>NW_018397871.1:3607-3767 GCF_002168275.2 Theobroma umbraticum | reverse complement strand
TAATAGATGGAATGAAAGATTTTATCCTTCCTTTATCCCAAAACAGCTCCCACCGCATAATCACTCGCATCGCACATTAGTTCAAAATGGAGAGTCCAATCAGGAATAATTATGATAGGTGTAGATATTAATCTTTTCTTCAATTCATCAAAAGCAACAA
>NW_018397871.1:3166-3264 GCF_002168275.2 Theobroma umbraticum | reverse complement strand
CTTGAGTACCTTAGCCAGATTTAAGAGACAATCATCAAAATTATTTCCAAAGATAGAAAAATAATCCATAAATACCTCCAAACATTTCTCCACCATGT
>NW_018397871.1:2994-3156 GCF_002168275.2 Theobroma umbraticum | reverse complement strand
GGCCATCATACATCTTTGAAAGGTGGCAGGTGCATGACATAATCCAAATGGCATTCTTCTAAAAACAAAGGTGCCATAAGGACAAGTAAATGTAGTCTTTTCTTGATATTCAGGAGCAATAACAATTTGGTTATAACCAGAATAACCATCTAGAAAGCAATA
>NW_018397871.1:2757-2894 GCF_002168275.2 Theobroma umbraticum | reverse complement strand
ATTCTATCCTTCCTCTATCCCAAAACAGCTCCCACCGCATAATGACTCGCATCACACATTAGTTCAGAAGAGAGAGTCCAATTGAGACTAATTATGATGGGTGCAGATATTAATCTTTTCTTCAATTCATCAAAAGC
>NW_018397871.1:2118-2328 GCF_002168275.2 Theobroma umbraticum | reverse complement strand
CCAAATGGCATTCTTTTAAAAACAAAGGTGCCATAAGGACATGTAAATGTAGTAGTTTCTTGATCTTCAAGAACAATAGCAATTTGGTTATAACCAGAGTAAATATCTAGAAAGCAATAATATTCCTTACGACCAAGCGATCCAACATTTGATCAGTGAATGGAAGAGGGAAGTGATCTTTCCTTGTAGCTTTGTTAGGCTTGCGGTTGT
>NW_018397871.1:1610-1787 GCF_002168275.2 Theobroma umbraticum | reverse complement strand
GGATTTTATGCATGCAAACAAAAAAGCTAATTCCCTTAAAATCAACTATGGTCCACGCTATTGCTTTCTTGAATTCTCTAAGTGTCCTCAATAACTTTTCCTTTTCCATGTTAGTAAAAGCAGAAAAAATAATAACTGGAAAAGTAGAAGATTTTCAAAGAAAAGCATACCTCAAGT
>NW_018397871.1:1018-1137 GCF_002168275.2 Theobroma umbraticum | reverse complement strand
CATAAGAACGATCAGCTAATTGCAAAGTAACAGAAATGGGTTTGCATTCCCCTACACCAAGTTTCTCAAAAATTGACCAAGGCATTAAATTGTTACTTGCGCCTAAATCACTCAAAGCT
>NW_018397871.1:685-803 GCF_002168275.2 Theobroma umbraticum | reverse complement strand
TTCCAAAGCTTCAGCAAAAGGAATATTTATGTGTAATTTCTTGAAGACATTGAAGAACTTCTAAAATTTCTTTTCAAGCATTTGCTTTTGGAGTCTTTGGGGAAAAGGTGGTGAAGGA
>NW_018397871.1:403-515 GCF_002168275.2 Theobroma umbraticum | reverse complement strand
CAAGGAGGCACCTTGACTTTGAATTAAAGCATCAGTCTTGGGCATATATTGCAAAAGCAGTTCTTCCAATTAGGACTTCTTTTTAGGAATTTGTGGTCTAGCTAGTTGTTGA
>NW_018397871.1:143-308 GCF_002168275.2 Theobroma umbraticum | reverse complement strand
CAGGATTATAAGTATTGGAGTATGGGTTATTCTACTATCTATTGAAATTCCCCATAAACTGGATTGATTCAGAATTGTATGGACATTGATCTTAGGAATGGCCATCCCCAGACATCTCACAAACAACTAATGAATTTTGAACTGCATGAACTCCCAGTGTGTCAA
>NW_018397871.1:0-121 GCF_002168275.2 Theobroma umbraticum | reverse complement strand
TTGAGCAGTTAAGGTGCCAAGTGCATCAATTTCATAAGCTCCAACAACTTTTCTTGAACCCGATCTCTCTGAAGGCCATTGATAATTGTTTGATGCCATCTCTTCCAACAAATTATAAGCA
>NW_018397870.1:4502-6296 GCF_002168275.2 Theobroma umbraticum | reverse complement strand
CCACGACATAATTAAAAATGTGCAAATCATTATTTCTATTTTCAATAATAATTGAATTAGAATATAACTTTAGACGAAATGGATGCAAGAATTGTTTAAAATCCATATAGTAAGTATTGCACCAGTCATCCTAACAAAGAGATATTTTATTAATAAACACAAAGCTTTTGAATTTCAAAGTCAATAAGAACTGAAACGCACTTTCAGACCCAGATTCGGTGCCCTCGTGACTCGAGTTGGGAGATTGATAGCTGAAAACTGTGGCAATTTGTTACTGTTAATTCTTTCTCTGTCTTCCCTAAGAATTTTGAGCTTATAGTAGCTACAAGATGTTTGAAAAACTCAAGACGGTGACTAACAGGAATTGATAGTTGGCATGCAGTCAAAGAAAATACTTTTATACATGGCCGACTAATTCACGTTCAAACTAAGCTGTTTGTCTTTGTCGAACTCCCTTTAAATCTACTTTGGGCATCCCTTTGCTGAATGCAAATGTGGACTATTCTCAATACAATATGTGCTTTCAGCTGACAATTTTTTTTTTTATGGTTGCTTTTTTGACAGTCTTTACAATAGATGATTCTTAGTCTAGTTGGTAATGGGAACAAAAATTGCCTGTCCTCTCTTTCTGTTCGGGATTAAAGACAATATAATAATAGATAAACTGTTATTTACATTAAACACATTAAACAAACACGTTGCAAAAATTTATATACGAAGCAAGGAAGGAGCAGAGATGAGCGTAGACGATTTTTGTTTTGGTAATAGGATATGCTCTCTATGGTATTAATCAGTCTCAAATCTTGAAATTTATAAGTTAATTGTGTCAAGTGCAAAGTCACTTACAAACAAGGCTCCTGGATTAAATAAAAAAACCCCAAAATATAACAAAGATACTTGATATTATGAAAATAATACTAAGATCTTGTGAAAATATAAATGAGAAATTGTAGTTGTTGAATTGTTTGATATGATGGATGTTGATAACCGAGTCGAAGTAAGCAAAAGATTTATAAAAAACTGAATTTTAAACCATTAAGTTAAATAGATTTTGATTGTTAAATTGAAAATATTTAAATAGTAAATTAAAATTATATATAAATGTTTAATTTATTAATTGATATATAATTTTTTTATTTTAAAAATAAATTTTAAATTTTTTTAATTAAAAAATACATATAATAAGTTGTGGGCAAAATTAACAATCATCACACGTGGATGATGTATTCTCAATAATGTTATCGACGTTTGAGAATTGAGGTAGATGATCTTGACTGTACAGGGACTGAGTGAGTCTAGCTTCCCTCCTGAGGAAGCGGAGGACTAACTCAACCTGAGAGGGTGGTCGGGACGCGGCTTGTCTCCAAAACCTTTTCAGCATTTGTCCTGCTCTGTTTGGCGGTTTGTCAAAAGCAATTGCTGCCACCATTGCAATTTGGATATATGATACTGTCGAACACCCTTTTCCAGTTTTCTGGCCTTTTGGGTTGAATAATATCCATGACCTTAAGTCCCCACGTGTCAGAAACCCAAGAATCAAGATTCTCTTCACACCCCCAACTTTCCACCCTACCTCATGCTTCTCAACTCAGCCATCTTTCCTGGCTGCCTCTGCGAGACTTTAAAGACTATTATTATTTACTTACTTTTAACATGTTTTTGCAGATCATACACAGCCTTAGTTTTCTGTCAGTCCATACTTTCGACTTTGGAGCATCAAATTCTTTGTTTCTCTGTTGCTTTCAATATAATTAGATCCTCCACACCACACCCCCCCCCCCAAAAAAAAAAAAA
>NW_018397870.1:0-4402 GCF_002168275.2 Theobroma umbraticum | reverse complement strand
AGGTTGATTGAACTTAAATATGTATATCATAAAAAAATTTTAAAATTTCAATATAAAATATATTAAGATCAATTTTTTATCTTAATTTTTATAAAAAAATAAATATTTAAAGACAAATAGAATATATGATATTTGTGGCAATAGAAAATGGTTTATGTTCCCTCTGCTTTTAGCTTTTGCTAATTAGGATATGACACAGATACCGTGACCTGTCTCCTGTAAGATCTGGCAAATACCGTGAGCACTGACCAGTTAATATTTTTCAGGTGGTTCTTTTTTTTCTACCGCCCACCTTTTCTGCCTTTGATTCTACCTTTGACTTGCGTCTTTCATATTGACAAATTTTAACTGAGAAACAGGGTTTAAATAAATACCCGCAAAATGTCATAAACTTAACGTGGTGAAAAGCCCCTGTTGGACACGTGACTCTGCCATGTGGTGCACCTGCCCTTGCCACACACTCACTCTCTCTTCTCTCATCTTCAAGTTTCACTTTTCATGCTGTTAATTTTACCAACCACACGTTACATACTTAACTCAAATAATTGGACTTTGGCCCTTATCCAAAACAAATTAATAAATAATACACCCCAGATTTTTACCATTTTTTACACAATATATATTTTTTTCTGGGTTTTTTTTGGAATTTTCAGAAAAATAAGCAAATTTTCTAGAATTATTCTTTTCTTCTCATTCGTATTTTTATTTTTTCTTGATCGTAAGCTAAACTGAAATTTTTAAGTTTATTTTTGAATTTTTAGACACAAAAGGTTAAATGATTATTGGCATATAATGAATTCTTAAAAATATGTAACATTTTAATATTTTTTAATACTTCAAAATATTACTTACACTTATATTTTTTTGTAAGATTTTTTTATTTATCATTTACATTTGCTTTTTTTTGGCTTATAAAGTCTTTTTCTTTCATTTATAAACACCTATTTCTCTTACTTTTCTCTATATTACAAATTAATTTTTCATATCTTTTTTTTTTCATACTGTAAAGCATTAAACATTTATATTATAACTTTTTTAAAATTTTAATATATTTTTTGTAAAATTTAAAGAAGAATAAATATTTAGAGATAAAAGGTGAAAAAAAATTAACATTTAAATAGAATCTAAAAATTTATGAAAAAGATAAATGCATATAAAAAGGTGAAGACTCGAGAATGCAGATAGATTCAACCAAAAATATATTATTTATATTTCAATCATACTCCCATTCTTCTATAAAAATATTTTCATAAAATTAAACACTAATATAAAATTAAAGATCTTTATCTAATAGCGACACGTGAGCACATTACTTTACCGGTTTTCTTGGGGACATAAGCAGCTCCAAGTTGCGCTGCATTTGTCGTTTTTGGGAGATTATTTTCCTTTTTCTTTTATTCATTCGAAGCGCTGACGCCGGAAAATTGAAGAATCTCTTGCCACGTTTCGGTGAAAGAGTTAGGAATTCCATGTGAACCGTCCACGTATCAAAGCATCATGCTTCACGTGTGAAATGACTATACGCCACAAGATTCTTTTAGAATGGCAAAATTAAAAAAAAAAAACCCAATTGGGTAATGATGATGTGGATTATTTTTGGGCTCTGCTTTTTTTCTTTTTTTTAAAAAAAAATCTTTATTTTATTTTTGGTTTTTTAGGGACTATTTCTTTGGCCTTTTTTCAAAAGTGATGAATGATGGATGTTTTCGATAAAAGGAAAGAAAATGTGAGTGAAATGATTTTAGTTAGAATTGGAATGTTGTGAAATTTATTTTGCTGAATCAAATTAATTCATTTATTTAGGTGGTTGGAGGCTCACCTCCTTCTATTTCTATTGATATATTTATCATGAATTGAATGAAATCTAAATTTTCAACAAAATTCAAGCAATTAATATAAAATTATCGATCAAATGTTTTTGATAAAATAAGTTGTGAAATTGATGACAGCTTGTTGCTTGAGGGTTTCATTTTCCTTGAATTTTTCCTTTTGTTATTTTCATTTTTGATTAATGGTCTTTTGCTTATAAATTTCTTTGTTATATCTTTTGTTAAACAAAATTGACACCATCAAAATATGAAGAAATGATTATAGGTAATGATGCATAGACAAGAAAAAGAAAAGAAAACAAAAGCAAATGAAAAAGTAGGTATGTTTAGTTATAAAAAGATATTTCTTTTTCCTTCTTGTTAATTTACATGGCTAAGGGCAGGGGGCTACCTTGGGCCTCGGGGTTAGGAAAAATTGCGCCTACTTTCGCATAGCTCAGGATTAAAGTCAAAGGAAAAACTTGCCAGCAAGCCTGTACATTAAAAACTTCATACCGAAGAAATAAACTTTCAATTCAGAGCTCATACAAGTTAATTTTGGTTTTTGATTAAGATATTTTCTTTTGGTTTAACTAATTTAAACAAAAAATTACCAAAAATTATATATTTGATAAAAACAGATCATCAATTTCAATTTTCATATTTGTTTGAATTGTCACACACTCTCAAATTTGATAATTTTGCCAAAGCTTTTGTTAAAAAATTACCTTTGTTGGAATGGAAGGTACAAAGTTTTAAGTTTACCACAAAATTGAAAAAAAAAAAACTTTCTCGTGGGAATATTAGTACAAGTAGCATTTGATATCAATTTGCTTTCATACTCCCCATCTAGGCCATGCCCACCACTTAACCAATTCTAGATTTCGCCAATACCTAATCAGCTAATCTTGTTTAATGACCTTACTAAGGTACGGTCTATGCTAGGCTTAATTTTATATTTGCTCCTTTCACCAAAAGATAATATTAAGTCTTTTAATAGGTACGATAAACTTTAAAGAGTCAAATTTTGAAATTTAATTTTTTTAATTAAAAGATAAGAACTATAACATTAAGTATGAATTTATAATTTAATAATTAAAGAACGGGAAAAAAGATACATATATTACATAAATTCATATAAATTCTTTTTACCTATATGATATTGATATTTACTTTTATGAACTAGGAAGTGTGAAATGCCATTTCGACAAATTGCAAATCATTTCTGTGCATACACCAATTTTGTTTTTCTCTTTCAAATTTAAAAATAACCTTACATACATGCGGATTGACTATTAAGCCACATGAACTTGGGGGATCCTATTGTTGTGTTCTATCCTCGTTGCTTATGCAACGACATTGCTCTGGGCCAAATAGTAAGGAAGATAGTGCACATTGGTGCTGGAACTGAACTGTCAGTTCAGTCCGGCAGTCTTAGCACGCGAAGGGGTAATGTGTGCTTTCCACTTTGCTCCACCCTGATGAGGAAGTCTGTTTAGGACAGAGGAGCAAGCCTTGTGGCCAAGCTATGTTACCTAAAAACCCACGATGAAAAATCACATGAAAAACTGCTGTCTACTCACAAAAAACATGTGGATTTATTTCCAATGGGCATTTTTTCCATGTAACTGACCATCAAAAGCAAACCGAAGTGGGATTTCATAAAAAGAATAAATGGACGAGTTAGCAAACTTCATTCAGCTTTTGGTCTTAGCCAAACGGTTGAAAGTTTTTATGATTAATTCGTCTAATTAGATATAAATGTTGTTAGTGGCAATGGTGGAGGCCTTGTAGGATATCACATAAAAGGGTAAAAAAAGGCTTAAAAGGAAGTGGCGAACTGATATCACTCTACCATCTTTTTTGTGTTGATTTGCTTGTTGCTTTTGATGGAATGCCCATCACTCCTTTTCTTCCCCCCGTCTCTCAATTTTTTTTTTTTAAAATAGTCCTTAAAAAAGAACAAGTTCCCTAACATTCTATTATTACATACGAAATGCATGATCCATGATGCTATGCTTTTTTTTGTGATTTTGCACACTTCACTTTCCTTTAATGCAATAAAATAGACGTCAAATGGGTGTTGCTCTAAGTGAATATGGACCCATCTTAATCAATTTGCCTAAGCCATGATGTCATTAGTTTTACTAACTCTTATCCCATGCTTATTTGCTAGATATATAGAGCAGATGGGCATCTATCAATTTTTCCTTTTTTTTTTTTTGCCAAGCTCCAAATTGTGGGTCCATGAGCATCCCATTCTTTCACATTGATTGGTGTGTCCAGCATCAGTTCACCAAAGATATTACCTAATTTTCTCTACAAAACAATTGTTTCAGGATATTAATTGGTTCTAGATATCTCCGTTCTGCTGATAATGATATGCATTATTTTGTTGACTACTGTTTGTGATTTTTCCTTTCTTTCTTTCTTTCTTTCTTCTTTTGGGCACCATTAATTTTGAATTGTCAACTTTTCATCTGCTTTGATACTTTAAAAATGTGCTGTACTTGTTTTATGATCTGAAGACATGGACAACCCATTCTCAGTTTTCATATCTTCATTTGTTATTAGGGCTTATTTATTTTTGTTTT
>NW_018397869.1:1791-3136 GCF_002168275.2 Theobroma umbraticum | reverse complement strand
CAATGAATACTTTTTTCTTCATGTTTCTGAAGGTAGACAATCAATCCTAGTCTGCTTTACCCAAAAATGTATAAAGAATTCAAATTTAAATCAATTTTTAGATTATAAAACCATTTAAAGTGAGTATTAAGGCTCTTGAAAGAATGGGTGACTATAAATGTCCTTTTTTGCCAATGAATGCCTTTTTCTTTATGTTTCTCGAGGTAGACATTCAACTACAGTCTGTTTAACCAAAAATATAAAAAAAAATTCAACTTAAAATCAATTATGGTATTACAAAACAATTTAAAGCGAGTAATAAGGCTTTTGAAGGTATGAGTGACTATAAGTACACTTTTCTTGTCAACGAATGGTTTTTTCTTCATAGTTCTCAAGGTAGATATTCAATTCCAGTCTGTTTTAACTAGAAATGTACAAAGGATACAAATTTAAATCAATTTTGAGATTATAAAACAACTTAAACTGAGTAATAAAGCTTTTGAAGGAATGAGTGATTATAAATGGACTTTTTTTGCCAATGAATGTCTTTTTCTTTACTTTTCTTGAGGTAGACATTTAATTTTAGTCTATTTGACAAAAAATGTATAAAAAATTTAATACAAAATTAATTATGGAATTACAAAACCATTTAAAGTGGGTAATAAGGCTTTTGAAGGTATGGGTGACTATAAATGGACTTTTCTTATCAATGAATGTTTTTTCTTCATGTTTCTCAAGGTAGACATTCGATTCTCATCTGATTTAACTAAAAATGTGCAAAGATTTCAAATTTAAATCAATTTTGATATTATAAAACCATTTAAAGGGAGTAATAAGGCTTTTAAAGGAATGGGTGACTATAAATGGAGTTTTCTTACCTATGAATGCTTACTTCTTTATGTTTCTTGAGCTAGACATTTAATTATAATATGTTTTAACTAGAAAAGTAAAAAAATTTGAACTTAAAATCAATTTTGAGAATATAAAACTATTTAAAGTGATTAATTAGGCTTTTGAAGTAATAGGTGACCATAAACAGACTTTTCTTGCCAATGAATACTTTTTTCTTAATTTTTCTGAAGGTAGACATTCAATTATAGTCTGTTTTAACCAAAAATGTGCAAAGATTTCAAATTTAAATCAATTTTGAGATTATAAAACCATTTAAAGTGAGTAATAAGGCTTTTACAGGAATGGGTTACTTTAAATGGACTTCTCTTGTCTATGAATGCTTACTTCTTTATGTTTCTTGAGTTAGACATTCAATTATAATATGTTTTTACAAGAAAAGTAAAAAAATTTGAACTTAAATTCAATTTTGAGAATATAAAACCATTTAAAGTGATTAATTAGGCTTTTGAAGTAA
>NW_018397869.1:1428-1585 GCF_002168275.2 Theobroma umbraticum | reverse complement strand
GTTTTAACTCGAAAAGTAAAAGAATTCAGCTTAAAATCAATTTTGAGAATATAAAACCATTTAAAGTGATTTATTAGGTTTTTGAAGTAATGGGTGACTATAGATGGACTTTTCTTTCCAATGAATACTTTTTTCTTCATGTTTCTCAAGGTAGACA
>NW_018397869.1:954-1320 GCF_002168275.2 Theobroma umbraticum | reverse complement strand
ATTATAAAACTTTTAAAGTGAGTAATAAGACTTTTAAAAAAATGGTCGACTTTAAATGGACTTCTCTTACCCATGAATGCTCTTTTCTTTATGTTTCTCGAGATAGACGTTCAATTATAATATGTTTTAACCATAAAAATAAAAAAAATTTCAACATAAAATCAATTTTTGAGATTATAAAACCATTTAAAGGGATTGATAAGGCTTTTGAAGCAATGGGTGACTATAAATGGATTTTTCTTATCAATGAGTACTTTTTTATTTACGTTTATCAAGGTAGAAATTCAATTATAGTCTATTTTAACTAAAAGTATAAATAAATTCAACTTAAAATCAATTATGGCATTACAAAACCATTTAAAGCGA
>NW_018397869.1:811-944 GCF_002168275.2 Theobroma umbraticum | reverse complement strand
TTTTGAAGGTATGGGTGACTATAAATAGACTTTTCTTGCCAATGAATACTTGTTTCTTTATGTTTCTGAAGGTAGACAATCAATCCTAGTCTATTTTAACCAAAAATATACAAAGAATTCAAATTTAAATCAA
>NW_018397869.1:650-800 GCF_002168275.2 Theobroma umbraticum | reverse complement strand
TAAAACCATTTAAAGTGAGTAATAAGGCTTTTGAAGGAATGGTTGACTATAAGTGGACTTCTCTTGCCAATGAATTCTTTTTTATTCTTATGTCTCAAGTTAGACATTCAATTCTAGTCTTTTTTAACTAAAAATGTACAAAGAATTCAA
>NW_018397869.1:202-481 GCF_002168275.2 Theobroma umbraticum | reverse complement strand
TAAGGCTTTTGAAGGAATGAGTGACTATAAATGGACTTTTCTTGCCAAAGAATGTCTTTTTCTTTATGTTTATCAAGGTAGACATTCAATTATAGTCTATTTAAACCAAAAATATAGAAAAATTCAACTTAAAATAAATTATGGCATTACAAAATCATTTAAAGTGAGTAATACGACTTTTGAAGGTATGGGTAACTATAAGTGGACTTTTCTTGCCAACGAATGCTTTTTTCTTCATGTTTGTCAAGGTAGACATTCAATTCCAGTCTGTTTTAACCA
>NW_018397869.1:0-190 GCF_002168275.2 Theobroma umbraticum | reverse complement strand
AATTTTGAGATTATAAAACCACTTAAATTGAGTAATAAGGCTTTTGAAGGAATGAGTGATTATAAATGGGCTTTTCTTTCCAATGAATACATTTTTCTTTACGTTTCTCGAGGTAGACTTTCATTTCTAGTCTGTGTAACCAAAAATGTAAAAAAAATTCAACTTGAAATCAATTATGGCATTACAAAAC
>NW_018397868.1:16933-17028 GCF_002168275.2 Theobroma umbraticum | reverse complement strand
TTTAGTTAAAACAGACTATAATTCAATATCTACTTAGAGAAACATGAAGAAAAAGGAATTCATTGGTAAGAAAAGTCCATTTATAGTCAGCCATA
>NW_018397868.1:16833-16923 GCF_002168275.2 Theobroma umbraticum | reverse complement strand
GAGAAACATTAAGAAAAAGACATTCATTGCCACGAAATAGTCACTCATTCCTTCAAAAGCCTTATTACTCGCTTTAAATAGTTTTATAAT
>NW_018397868.1:16504-16757 GCF_002168275.2 Theobroma umbraticum | reverse complement strand
TTAGAGAAACATGAAGAAAAACGCATTCGTTGGCAAGAAAAGTCCCTTTATAGTCACCTATTTCTTCAGAAGCCTTATTACTCACTTTTAGTTATTTTATAATTTCATAATTGATTTTACCTCGAGAAACATGAAGAAATAAACATCCATTGGCAAGAAAAGTCTTTTTATAGTCATCGATTCCTTCAAAAGCCCTATTACTTGCTTTAAATTATTTTATAGCCCAATAATTGATTTTAAGTTTAATTTTTTT
>NW_018397868.1:16213-16494 GCF_002168275.2 Theobroma umbraticum | reverse complement strand
TTAAAATAGACTATTATTGAATGTCTGCCTTGTGAAACATAATAATAAGGTATTCAATGGAAAGAAAAGTCCATTTATAGTCACTCATTCCTTCAAAAGCCCTATTACTCGATTTAAATAGTTTTATAAACTCATAATTGATTTTAAGTTAAATTTCTTTACATTTTTCATTGAAATAGACTATAATTGAATGCCCATCTCAAGAAACGTATAGAAAAAGCCATTCATTGAGAAAAAAAGTCCATTTAGTGTCACCCATTCTTTCAAAAGCCTTATTACTC
>NW_018397868.1:16123-16203 GCF_002168275.2 Theobroma umbraticum | reverse complement strand
GTTTTATAATCTCATATTTGATTTTAAGTTTAATTTTTTTTCATTTTTAGTCAAAATAGACTATAATTAAATGTCTACTT
>NW_018397868.1:15990-16113 GCF_002168275.2 Theobroma umbraticum | reverse complement strand
GAAGAGAAATGCATTTGTTGGTAAGAAAAGTCCCTTTATAGTCACTCATTCCTTCAAAAGCCTTATTACTCGCTTGAAATATGTTTTATAATCTCATAATTGATTTTAAGTTGAATTTTTTTA
>NW_018397868.1:15849-15980 GCF_002168275.2 Theobroma umbraticum | reverse complement strand
TAAAATAGACAATAATTGAATGTCTACTCCAAGAAACATTTAGAAAAACCATTCATTGAGAAGAAAAGCCCATTCAGAGTCACCCATTCCTTCAAAAGCCTTATTACTCGCTTTAAGTGGTTTTATAATCT
>NW_018397868.1:15606-15749 GCF_002168275.2 Theobroma umbraticum | reverse complement strand
TTTAGTTAAAACAGACTATAATTCAATATCTACTTAGAGAAACATGAAGAAAAAAGAATTCATTAGCAAAAAAAGTCGATTTATAGTCAGTCATACCTTCAAAAGTGTTATTACTTGCTTTAAATTATTTTATAATCTCATAA
>NW_018397868.1:15470-15596 GCF_002168275.2 Theobroma umbraticum | reverse complement strand
GTTAAATTTTTTTACATTTTTGGTTAAAATAGACTATAATTGAATGTCTACCCTGAGAAACATTAAGAAAAAGGTATTCATTGCCACGAAAAGTCTATTTATAGTCACTCATTCCTTCAAAAGCCT
>NW_018397868.1:15396-15460 GCF_002168275.2 Theobroma umbraticum | reverse complement strand
TTTAAATAGTTTTATAATCTCGTAATTGATTTTAAGTTGGATTTTTTTATATTTTTTGTTAAAA
>NW_018397868.1:14808-15386 GCF_002168275.2 Theobroma umbraticum | reverse complement strand
TTAAATGTCTACTTAGAGAAACATAAAGAAAAACGCATTCGTTGGCAAGTAAAGTCCCTTTATAGTCACCTATTTCTTCAAAAGCCTTATTACTCACTTTAAGTTGTTTTATAATTTCATAATTGATTTTACCTCGAGAAATATGAAGAAATAAACATCCATTGGCAAGAAAAGTCTTTTTATAGTCACCGATTTTTTCAAAAGCCCTATTACTTGCTTTAAATTATTTTATAGTCTCATAATTGATTTTAAGTTTAATATTTTTACATTTTTGGTTAAAATAGACTATTATTGAATGTCCACCTTGTGAAACGTGATAATAAGGTATTCAATGGCAAGAAAAGTCCATTTATAGTCACTCAATCCTTCAAAAGCTTTATTACTCGCTTTAAATGGTTTTATAAACTCAGAATTGATTTTAAGTTAAATTTCTTTACATTTTTCATTGAAACAGACTATAATTGAACGCCTATCTCAAGAAACGTATAGAAAAAGCCATTCATTGAGAAACAAAGTTCATTTAGTGTCACCCATTCCTTCAAAAGCCTTATTACTCGCTTTAAATTGTTTTATAATCT
>NW_018397868.1:14609-14716 GCF_002168275.2 Theobroma umbraticum | reverse complement strand
AGAAATGCATTTGTTGGTAAGAAAAGTCCCTTTATAGTCACCCATTCCTTCAAAAACCTTATTTCTCGCTTTAAATATGTTTTATAATCTCATAATTGATTTTAAGT
>NW_018397868.1:14408-14599 GCF_002168275.2 Theobroma umbraticum | reverse complement strand
GCCTTATTACTCGCTTTAAATGGTTTTATAATTTCATAATTGATTTTAATTTCAATTTTCTTATATTTTTTATTAAAGCAGACTATAATTAAATGTCCACTTAGAGAAACATGAAGAAAAACACATTCGTTGGCAAGAAAAGTCCTTTTATGGTCACCCATTCTTTCAAAAGCCTTATTACTCGCTTTAAA
>NW_018397868.1:14022-14139 GCF_002168275.2 Theobroma umbraticum | reverse complement strand
ATTTTAAGTTGATTATTTTTACAATTTTTATTAAAACAGATAATAATTGAATGTGTACCCTAGGAAACATATAGAAAAGCCATTCCTTGAGAAGAAAAGTCTATTTATAGTCACCCA
>NW_018397868.1:13928-14012 GCF_002168275.2 Theobroma umbraticum | reverse complement strand
AGCCTTATTGCTCGCTTTAAATTGTTTTATAACCTTATAATTGAGTTTAAGTTGATTTTTTTTACATTTTTTGATAAAACAGAC
>NW_018397868.1:13808-13918 GCF_002168275.2 Theobroma umbraticum | reverse complement strand
TGCTTACCTTGAGAAACATGAAGACAAATGCATTCATTGGCAAGAAAAGTTCATTTATTGTCACTCATTCCTTCAATAGCCTTATTACCCGCTTTAAATAGTTTTATAAA
>NW_018397868.1:13681-13798 GCF_002168275.2 Theobroma umbraticum | reverse complement strand
ATTTTAAGTTGAATTTTTTTACATTTTTCATTGACATACACTATAATTGAATGCCTATCTCAGGAAAAGTATTGAAAAAGCCATTCATTGAGAAGAAAAGTCCATTTAGAGTCACCC
>NW_018397868.1:13456-13581 GCF_002168275.2 Theobroma umbraticum | reverse complement strand
TTTTTCACGTTTCTCTAACTAGACATATAATTATAGTTTGTTTTAAATAAAAATGTAAAAAAATTCAACTTACAATCAATTATGATATTATAAAACCATTTAACGTGAGTAATAAGGCTTTTGAA
>NW_018397868.1:13341-13446 GCF_002168275.2 Theobroma umbraticum | reverse complement strand
ACTATAAATGGACTTTCTTGACAATGAATGGCTTTTTCCTAATGTTTCTTGAGATAGACATTCAATTATAGTCTGTTTTAACCAAAACTATAAAAAAATTCAACT
>NW_018397868.1:13209-13331 GCF_002168275.2 Theobroma umbraticum | reverse complement strand
TATGAGATTATAAAATAATTTAAAGCGAGTAATAACACTTTTGAAGGAATAGGTGACTATAAAGGGACTTCTCTTGCCAACGAATGTATTTCTCTTCATGTTTCTCTAAGTAGACATTGAAT
>NW_018397868.1:12688-12833 GCF_002168275.2 Theobroma umbraticum | reverse complement strand
TTTGAAGGAATGGGTGACTATAAATAGACTTTTCTTGTCAATGAATGCCTTTTTTTTTCATGTTTCTCTAAGTAGACATTGAATTATAGTATGTTTTAACCAAAAATGTAAAAAAATTCAACTTAAAATTAATAATGAGATTATA
>NW_018397868.1:12533-12670 GCF_002168275.2 Theobroma umbraticum | reverse complement strand
AATAACACTTTTGAAGGAATAGGTGACTATATAGGGATTTCTCTTGCCAACGAACGTATTTCTCTTCATGTTTCTGTAAGTAAACATTGAATTATAGTTTGTTTTAACCAAAAATTTAAAAAAATTTAACTTAAAAT
>NW_018397868.1:12192-12316 GCF_002168275.2 Theobroma umbraticum | reverse complement strand
ACTATAAAAAGACTTTTCTTGCCAATGGATGCTTTTTTCTTCATGTTTATTGAGGCAAACATTCAATTATAGTCTGTTTTAACTAAAAATGTGAAAAAATGTAACTTAAAATCAATTATGAAAT
>NW_018397868.1:11702-11833 GCF_002168275.2 Theobroma umbraticum | reverse complement strand
AATGGATTTTTCTTCTCAATGAATGGTTTTTTCTGTACGTTTCTTGAGATAGGCATTCAATTATAGTCGGTGCAATGAAAAAAGTAAAAAAATTCAACTTAAAATAAATTATGAGTTTATAAAATCATTTA
>NW_018397868.1:11563-11692 GCF_002168275.2 Theobroma umbraticum | reverse complement strand
TAAGGCTTTTGAAGGAATGGGTAACTATAAATGGACTTTTCTTGTCATTGAATATCTTATTATCACGTTTTACACGGTAGACATTCAATAATAGTCTATTTTAACTAAAAATGTAAAAAAATTAAACTT
>NW_018397868.1:11372-11536 GCF_002168275.2 Theobroma umbraticum | reverse complement strand
TTTAAAGCGAGTAATAGGGCTTTTGAAGGAATCGGTGACTATAAAAAGACTTTTTTTGCCAATGGATGTTTTTTTCTTTATGTTTATCGAGGCAAGCACTCAATTATAGTCTAATTTAACTAAAAATGTGAAAAAATTTAACTTAAAATCAATTATGAAATTAT
>NW_018397868.1:10665-10871 GCF_002168275.2 Theobroma umbraticum | reverse complement strand
AACTTAAAATCAATTATGAGATTATAAAACAATTTAATGCGAGTAATAAGGCTTATGAAGGAAAAGGTGACTATAACTAGACTTTTCTTGCCAATGAATGTGTTTGTCTTCATGTTTCTCAAGGTAACCATTGAATTATAGTCTGTTTTATCAAAAAACGTAAAAAAATTCAACTTAAAATCAATTATGAGATTATGAAACAATTT
>NW_018397868.1:10346-10475 GCF_002168275.2 Theobroma umbraticum | reverse complement strand
GTGACTATAAATGGACTTTTCTTGTCATTGAATATCTTACTATCATGTTTCACATGGTAGACATTCAATAATAGCCAATTTTAACCAAAAATGTAAAAAAATTAAACTTAAAATCAATTATGAGATTAT
>NW_018397868.1:9783-9913 GCF_002168275.2 Theobroma umbraticum | reverse complement strand
TCTTCTCAATGAATTGTTTTTTCTGTACGTTTCTTGAGATAAGCGTTCAATTATAGTATGTTTCAATGAAAAATGTAAAAAAATTCAACTTAAAATCAGTTATAAGTTTATAAAACCATTTAAAGCGAGT
>NW_018397868.1:9642-9772 GCF_002168275.2 Theobroma umbraticum | reverse complement strand
TGAAGGAATGGGTGACTATAAATGGACTTTTCTTGTCATTGAAAATCTTATTATCACATTTCACATGGTAGACATTCAATAATAGTCTATTTTAACCAAAAACGTAAAAAAATTAAACTTAAAATCAATT
>NW_018397868.1:9504-9632 GCF_002168275.2 Theobroma umbraticum | reverse complement strand
AAAACAATTTAAAGTGAGTAATAGGGCTTTTGAAGGAATCAATGACTATAAAAAGACTTTTCTTGCCAATGGATGCTTTTCTCTTCATGTTTATCGAGGCAAGCATTCAATTATAGTCTGTTTTAACT
>NW_018397868.1:9349-9494 GCF_002168275.2 Theobroma umbraticum | reverse complement strand
AAAAATTTAACTTAAAATCAATTATGAAATTATAAAACAATTTAAGGTGAGTGATAAGGCTTTTGAAGGAATAGGGGACTATAAATAGACATTTCTTGCCAATGAATGTGTTTGTCTTCATGTTTCTCAAGGTAAGCATTCAATT
>NW_018397868.1:9130-9249 GCF_002168275.2 Theobroma umbraticum | reverse complement strand
ATAATTGATTTTAAGTTGATTTTTTTTATATTTTTAGTTAAAACAGACTATAATTCAATGTCTAGTTAGAGAAATGTGAAGAAAATAACTTTCATTGTCAAGAAAAGTCTATTTATAGT
>NW_018397868.1:8919-9087 GCF_002168275.2 Theobroma umbraticum | reverse complement strand
TTTAATTAAAACAGACTATAATTGAATGCTTGCCTCGATAAACATGAAGAAAAATGCATCCATTGGCAAGAAAAGTCTTTTTATAGTCACCGATTCCTTCAAAAGTCCTATTACTCGCTTTAAATTGTTTTATAATCTCATAATTAATTTTAAGTTTAATTTGTTTAC
>NW_018397868.1:8753-8864 GCF_002168275.2 Theobroma umbraticum | reverse complement strand
TTTTTTTACATTTTTCACTGAAACACACTATAATTGAACACCTATCTCAAGAAACGAATAGAAAAACCCATTCGTTGAGAAGAAAAGTCCATTTAGTGTCACCCATTCCTT
>NW_018397868.1:8076-8192 GCF_002168275.2 Theobroma umbraticum | reverse complement strand
CTCATAATTGATTTTAAGTTAAATTTTTTGATATTTTTGATTAAAACAGACTATGATTGTAAGTCTACCTCGAGAAACATGAAAGAAAAGGCATTCATTTGCAAGAAAAGTTCATT
>NW_018397868.1:7887-7976 GCF_002168275.2 Theobroma umbraticum | reverse complement strand
ACCTATTCCTTCAAAAGCCTTATTACTCGCTTTAAGTTGTTTTATAATTTCATATTTAATTTTAAGTTAAATTTTTTCACGTTTTTAAT
>NW_018397868.1:7769-7877 GCF_002168275.2 Theobroma umbraticum | reverse complement strand
TATAATTGATTGCTTACCTCGATAAACATGAAAAAAACAGCATCCATTGGCAAGAAAAGTTTCTTTATAGTCATCGATTCCTTCAAAAGCCCTATTACTCGCTTTAAA
>NW_018397868.1:7597-7757 GCF_002168275.2 Theobroma umbraticum | reverse complement strand
CTCATAATTGATTTTAAGTTTAATTTTTTTACATTTTTATTTAAAATAGACTATTATTGAATGTCTACCATGTGAAGCGTGATAATAAGATATTTAATGACAAGAAAAGTCCATTAATAGTCACCCATTCCTTCAAAACCCTTATTACTCGCTTTAAATG
>NW_018397868.1:7487-7587 GCF_002168275.2 Theobroma umbraticum | reverse complement strand
CTCATAATTGATTTTAAGTTAAATTGTTTTACATTTTTCATTGCAAAAACTATAATTGAACGCCTATCTCAAGAAACGTATCGAAAAAACCATTCACTGA
>NW_018397868.1:6516-6632 GCF_002168275.2 Theobroma umbraticum | reverse complement strand
ATTCATTGGCAAGAAAAGTCTATTTATAGTCCCCTATTCCTTCAAAAGCCTTATCACTCACATTAAATTGTTTTATAATTTCATAATTGA
Organism: Theobroma umbraticum; assembly: GCF_002168275.2. Classification (NCBI taxonomy): domain Eukaryota; kingdom Viridiplantae; phylum Streptophyta; class Magnoliopsida; order Malvales; family Malvaceae; genus Theobroma; species Theobroma umbraticum. The sequence continues at coordinate 6,542 of NW_018397868.1, read as the reverse complement.
TTTTAAGTTAAATTTTTTCACATTTT
>NW_018397868.1:6234-6314 GCF_002168275.2 Theobroma umbraticum | reverse complement strand
GATAAACATGAAGAAAAAAGCATCCATTGGCAAGAAAAGTCTTTTTATAGTCATTAATTCCTTCAAAAGCCCTATTACTC
>NW_018397868.1:6141-6224 GCF_002168275.2 Theobroma umbraticum | reverse complement strand
TTTTTTTACATTTTTCATTGAAACATACGATAATTGAACGCTTATCTCAAGAAACGTACAGAAAAAACAATTCATTGAGAAGA
>NW_018397868.1:5623-5755 GCF_002168275.2 Theobroma umbraticum | reverse complement strand
TTTATAATCTCATAATTGATTTTGAGTTTAATTTTTTTACATTTTTGGTTAAAATTGGCTATTATTGAATGTCTACCGTGTGAAACATGATAGTAAGATATTCAATGACAAGAAAAGTCCATTTATAGTCAC
>NW_018397868.1:5447-5607 GCF_002168275.2 Theobroma umbraticum | reverse complement strand
AGTTGAATATTTTTACATTTTTTATTAAAATAGACAATAACTGAATGTCTACCCTAGGAAACACATAGAAAAGCCTTTCCTTGAGAAGAAAAGTCCATTTATAGTTACCCATTTCTTCAAAAGCCTTATTGCTCGCTTTAAATTGTTTCATAATCTCATA
>NW_018397868.1:5134-5349 GCF_002168275.2 Theobroma umbraticum | reverse complement strand
TTATCACTCGCCTTAAATTGTTTTATAAACTCATAATTGATTTTAAATTGAATTCTTTTATATTTTTCATTAAAAAAGACTATAATTGAAAGCTTACCTTAAGAAACATGTAAAAAAAGCCATTCATTGAGAAGAAAAGTCTAGTTATAGTCACATTTTCCTTCGAAAGCCTTATTACTCGCATTAAATTGTTTTATAATCTCATAATTGATTTT
>NW_018397868.1:4623-4743 GCF_002168275.2 Theobroma umbraticum | reverse complement strand
ATAATTTCATAATTGATTTTAAGTTAAATTTTTTCACATTTTTAGTTAAATTAGGCTATAATTGAATGCTTGCCTCAATAAACATAAAGGAAAAAACATCCATTGGCAAGAAAAGTCTTT
>NW_018397868.1:4524-4613 GCF_002168275.2 Theobroma umbraticum | reverse complement strand
AAATAGACTATTATTGAATGTCTACTGTGTAAAATATGATAATAAGATATTCAATGACAAGAAAAGTCCATTTATAGTCACCCATTCCT
>NW_018397868.1:4370-4510 GCF_002168275.2 Theobroma umbraticum | reverse complement strand
ACTCGCTTTAAATGGTTTTATAAACTCATAATTGATTTTAAGTTGAATTGTTTTTACTTTTTTCATTGCACCGACTATAATTGAACGCCTATCTCAAGAAACGTACAGAAAAAACCATTCATTGAGAAGAAAAATCCATT
>NW_018397868.1:3494-3621 GCF_002168275.2 Theobroma umbraticum | reverse complement strand
GTTGAATTTTTTTACATTTTTCACTAAAACAGACTACAATTCAATGTCTACTTACAGAAACATAAAGAAAAATGCATTCGTTGTCAAGAAAAGTCCCTTTATAGTCACCCATTCTTTCAAAAGCCTT
>NW_018397868.1:3247-3394 GCF_002168275.2 Theobroma umbraticum | reverse complement strand
AATTGTTTTATAATCTAATAATTGATTTTAATTTTAATTTTTTTACATTTTTGGTTAAAATAGTCTATTATTGAATGTCTACCGTGTGAAACGTGATAATAAGATATTCAATGACAAGAAAAGTCCATTTATAGTCACCCATTCCTT
>NW_018397868.1:2659-2774 GCF_002168275.2 Theobroma umbraticum | reverse complement strand
CCCATTCCTTGAAAAGCCTTATTACTCATTTTAAATGGTTTTATAAACTCATAACGGATTTTAAGTTGAATATTTTTATATTTTTTATTAAAACAGACAATAATTGATCGTTTAC
>NW_018397868.1:2408-2511 GCF_002168275.2 Theobroma umbraticum | reverse complement strand
TTTATAAACTCATAATTGATTTTAAATTAAATTTTTTTATATTTTTCATTAAAATAGATTATAATTGAAAGCTTACCTCAAGAAACATGTAAGAAAAGCCATT
>NW_018397868.1:2268-2398 GCF_002168275.2 Theobroma umbraticum | reverse complement strand
TTTTTTACTCACTTTATATTATTTTTATAGTCTCATAATTGATTTTAAGTTAAATAGTTTTACATTTTCAGCTAAAACAGATTATAATTCAATGTCTACTTAGAGAAACATGAAGAAAAATAGATTCATT
>NW_018397868.1:2059-2168 GCF_002168275.2 Theobroma umbraticum | reverse complement strand
TTTAAATTGTTTTATAATCTTATAATTGATTTTAAGCTGAATTTTTTTACATTTGTTAATAAAACAGACTATAATTGAATGGTTACCTTGAGAAACATGAAGACAAAAG
>NW_018397868.1:1798-1987 GCF_002168275.2 Theobroma umbraticum | reverse complement strand
TTTATAAACTCATAATTGATTTTAAATAAAATATTTTTATATTTTTCATTAAAACAGACTATAATTGAAAGTTTACCTCAAGAAATATGTAAGAAAAGCCATTCATTGAGAAGAAAAGTCTATTTATAGTCACCCTTTCCTTCGAAAGCCTTATTACTCGCTTTAAATTGTTTTATAATCTCATAATTG
>NW_018397868.1:1311-1423 GCF_002168275.2 Theobroma umbraticum | reverse complement strand
TTTACATTTTCAGCTAAAACAGACTATAATTCAATATCTACTTAGAGAAACGTGGAGAAAATAACTTTCATTTTCAAGAAAAGTCTATTTATAGTCACCTATTCCTTCAAAA
>NW_018397868.1:1185-1301 GCF_002168275.2 Theobroma umbraticum | reverse complement strand
TCGCTTTAAGTTGTTTTATAATTTCATAATTGATTTTAAGTTAAATGTTTTCATATTTTTAATTAAAATAGACTATAGTTGAATGCTTGCCTCGATAAACATGAAGAAAAAAGCAT
>NW_018397868.1:662-807 GCF_002168275.2 Theobroma umbraticum | reverse complement strand
TGGTTTTCTAAACTCATAATTGATTTTAAGTTGAATTTTTTTACATTTTTCACTTAAACACACTATAATTGAACGCCTATCTCAAGAAACATATAGAAAAACCCATTCGTTGAGAAGAAAAGTCCATTTAGTGTCACCCATTCCT
>NW_018397868.1:215-341 GCF_002168275.2 Theobroma umbraticum | reverse complement strand
TTAAAACAGACAATAATTGAATGTCTACCCTAGGAAACATATAGAAAAGCCTTTTCTTGAGAAGAAAAGCCTTTTCTTGAGAAGAAAAGTCCATTTATAGTCACCCATTTCTTTAAAAGTCTTATT
>NW_018397868.1:0-205 GCF_002168275.2 Theobroma umbraticum | reverse complement strand
AATTGTTTCATAATCTCATGATTGATTTTAAGTTGAATTTTTTTATGTTTCTTGATAAAACGGACTATAATTGAATGCTTACCTTGAGAAACACGAAGACAAACACATTCATTGGCAAGAAAAGTCTATTTATAGTCCTCTATTCCTTCAGAAGCCTTATCACTCGCCTTAAATTGTTTTATAAACTCATAATTGATTTTAAATT
>NW_018397867.1:1552-1681 GCF_002168275.2 Theobroma umbraticum | reverse complement strand
ATAAGGCTTTTGAAGTAAATGGGAGACTATAAATGGACTTTTCTTAGAAATGAAATTTTTTTCTTTACGTTTCTTAAGGTAGAAATTCAATTATAGTTTGTCTTAACCAAAAATGTAACAATAATTGAA
>NW_018397867.1:1018-1180 GCF_002168275.2 Theobroma umbraticum | reverse complement strand
CTCAATTATGAGATTATAAAACCATTCAAAGTGAGTAATAAGGCTTTCGAAGTATATGGGAGACTATAAACGGAGTTTTTTTTCAAATAAATGACTTTTCTATATGTATTCCAAGGCAAGCATTTAATTATACTAGGTGTTAACAAAAAATGTAAAAAATTC
>NW_018397867.1:0-302 GCF_002168275.2 Theobroma umbraticum | reverse complement strand
AGACTAGAAATAGACTTTTCTTGTCAATGAATGCTTTTTTCTCTTCATGTTTCTTGAGGTAGACATTCAAATATAGTCTGTTTAAACCAAAAATGTTAAAAACTTTGAACATAAAATCAATTTTGAGATTATAAAATTATTTATAGTCAGTAATAAGGCTTTTGAAGGAATGGAAGACTATAAATGGACATTTTTTGTCATTGAATGCTTTTTTCTTTATGTTTCTCAAGGTAGACATTCAATTATAATTTGTCTTAACCAAAAATGTAAAACAAAATTGAACATAAAATCAATTTTGAGAT
>NW_018397866.1:1571-1700 GCF_002168275.2 Theobroma umbraticum | reverse complement strand
ATGTGAAGAAACAAGCATTCATTGATAAGAAAAGTCTATTTAGAGTCACCTATTTCTTCAAAAGGTTTATTACTAGCTTTAAATAGTTTTATAATCTCATAATTTATTTTAAGTTAAATTTTTTTATAT
>NW_018397866.1:1178-1295 GCF_002168275.2 Theobroma umbraticum | reverse complement strand
ATTGATTTTAAGTTGAGTTTTTTTACATTTTTTGTTAAAACAGACTATAATTAATTGTCTACTTTGAGAAACGTGCAAAAAAAGCCATTCATAGAGAAGAAAAGTGCATTTATAGTC
>NW_018397866.1:702-837 GCF_002168275.2 Theobroma umbraticum | reverse complement strand
TAATTGATTTTAAGTTGAGTTTTTTTACATTTTTTGTTAAAACATACTATAATTAATTATCTACCTTGAGAAACGTGCAATAAAAGCCATTCATAGAGAAGAAAAGTCCATTTATAGTCACTCATTCCTTCAAAA
>NW_018397866.1:172-286 GCF_002168275.2 Theobroma umbraticum | reverse complement strand
ATTTTTTATTAAAACAGACTATAATTGAATACTTGCCTTGGGAAATGTGCGGAAAAACCTATTCATTGAGAAGAAAAGTCCATTTATAGTCACCCATTCCTTCAAAATCCTTAT
>NW_018397866.1:0-127 GCF_002168275.2 Theobroma umbraticum | reverse complement strand
TGCAAAAAAGGCTATTCACTGAGAAGAAAAGTCAATTTATAGTCACCCAATCCTTCAAAATTCTTATTATTCGGTTTAAATAGTTTTATAATCTCATAATTAATTTTAAGTTAAATTTTTTTACATT
>NW_018397865.1:1744-2013 GCF_002168275.2 Theobroma umbraticum | reverse complement strand
TTCAACTTAAAATCAATTATGAGACTAGAAAACCATTTAAAGCGAGTAGTAAGGTTTTTGAAGGGATGGGAGACTATAAATAGACTTTTCTTATCAATGAATGTGTTTTTCTTCATGTTTCTTGAGATAGACATTCAATTACAGTCTGTTTTAATGAAAAATACAAAAAAATTCAACTTAAAATCAATTATGATATTAGAAAACCATTTAAAGTGTGTAATTAAGCTTTTGAAGGAATAGGTAACTATAAATGGACTTTTCTTGTCAAT
>NW_018397865.1:1541-1626 GCF_002168275.2 Theobroma umbraticum | reverse complement strand
TTTAATCAAAAATGTAAAAAAATTCAACTAAAAATCAATTATTAGATTATAAAATCATTTATAGTGAGTAATAAGGCTTTCGAAA
>NW_018397865.1:1385-1531 GCF_002168275.2 Theobroma umbraticum | reverse complement strand
CTGTAAATAGACTTTTCTTGCCAAAGAATGCTTTTTTCTTCATGCTTCTCAAGGCAACCAATCAATTATAGTCCGTTTTAACAAAAAATGTAAAAAAATTGAAATGAAAATCAATTATGAGATTATAAAACCATTTAGAATGAGTA
>NW_018397865.1:1275-1375 GCF_002168275.2 Theobroma umbraticum | reverse complement strand
TGAAGGAATGAGAGGCTATAAATAGACTTTTCGTATCAATGAACGTTTTTTTCTTCATGTTTCTTGAGGCAGACATTCAATTATAGTCTATTTTAATGAA
>NW_018397865.1:844-972 GCF_002168275.2 Theobroma umbraticum | reverse complement strand
CAAAAATGTAAAAAACTTCAACGTAAAATAAATTATTAGATTATAAAACCACTTCAAATAAGTAATAAGGCTTTTCAAGGAATGAGAGGCTGTAAATAGTCTTTTCTTGTCAATGAATGCCTTTTTTT
>NW_018397865.1:521-638 GCF_002168275.2 Theobroma umbraticum | reverse complement strand
TTTTGAAGGAATGGATGACTATAAATGCACTTTTTTTGCAAATGAATGTGCTTTTCTTCACGTTTCTTGAGGTAGACATTCAATTATAGTCTGCTTTAATAAAAAATGTAAAAAAAC
>NW_018397865.1:405-511 GCF_002168275.2 Theobroma umbraticum | reverse complement strand
TTCAATTATTGTCTGTTTTAATCAACAATGTAAAAAAATTCAACTTAAAATTAGTTGTTAGATTATAAAACCATTTAAAGCGAATAATAAGGCTTTTGAAGGAATG
>NW_018397865.1:0-154 GCF_002168275.2 Theobroma umbraticum | reverse complement strand
GACATTCAATTATAGTCTGTTTTAATGAAAAATATAAAAAAATTCAACTTAAAACCAATTATGAAATTAGAAAACTATTTAACGCATGTAATTAGGCTTCTGAAGGAATAGGTGACTATAAATGGACTTTTCTTGTCAATGAATGCTCTTTTCT
>NW_018397864.1:2558-2756 GCF_002168275.2 Theobroma umbraticum | reverse complement strand
TTTAAACTGAGTAATAAGGCTCTTGAAGGAATGGGCGTCTATAAATGGACTTTTATTGCCAATAACTACCTTTCTATTTATGTTTCTCAAGGTAGACATTCAATTATAGTTTATTTTAACAGAAAATGTAAAAAACTTCAACTAAAAATTAATTATGGCATTACAAAACCATTTAAAGCGAGTAATAAGGCTTTTGAA
>NW_018397864.1:2391-2515 GCF_002168275.2 Theobroma umbraticum | reverse complement strand
GTCTGTTTTAACCAAAATGTGCAAAGAATTCAAATTTAAATCAATTTTGAGATTTTAAAACCATTTATAGTGAGTAATAAGGCTCTTGAAGGAATGGGTGTCTATAAATGGACTTTTCTTGCCA
>NW_018397864.1:1777-1920 GCF_002168275.2 Theobroma umbraticum | reverse complement strand
GTGGCTATAAATGGACTTCTCTTGCCAATGAATGCTTTCTTCTTTATGTTTCTTAAGCTAGATGTTCAATTATAATATGTTTTAACATGAAAAGTAAAAAAATTTGAACTTAAAATCAATTTTGAGATTATAAAACTATTTAA
>NW_018397864.1:1372-1580 GCF_002168275.2 Theobroma umbraticum | reverse complement strand
ATAAATAGATTTTTCTTCCCAATGAATATTTTTTCCTTGATGTTTCTCAAATAGCCATTTAATTCAAGTCTGTTTTAACCAAAATGTGCAAAGAATTCAAATTTAAATCAATTTGGGATTTTAAAACCATTTAAAGTGAGTAATAAGGCTCTTGAAGGAATGGGTGTCAATAAATGGACTTTTCTTGCCAATGACTGTCTTTTTCTTT
>NW_018397864.1:896-1008 GCF_002168275.2 Theobroma umbraticum | reverse complement strand
GACCTTTAAAGGAATGGGTGGCTATAAATGGACTTCTCTTGCTAATGAATGCTTGCTTCTTTATGTTTCTCGAGCTAGATGTTCAATTATAATATGTTTTAACAAGAAAAGT
>NW_018397864.1:699-873 GCF_002168275.2 Theobroma umbraticum | reverse complement strand
ATTTTGAGATTATAAAACCATTAAAAGTAATTAATAAGGCTTTTGAAGTAATGGATGACTATAAATAGACTTTTCTTCCCAATGAATATTTTTTCCTCGATGTTTCTCAAATAAACATTCAATTGAAGTCTATTTTAGCCAAAATGTGCAAAGAATTCAAATTTAAATCAATTT
>NW_018397864.1:535-689 GCF_002168275.2 Theobroma umbraticum | reverse complement strand
AAACCACTTAAAGTGAGTAATAAGGCTCTTGAAGAAATGGGTGACTATAAAAGGACTTTTTTTGTGGATGAATCTTTTTTTCTTTACGTTTCTCGAGGTAAACATTCAATTATAATCTGTTTCAATCAAAAATGTCAAAAAATTCAAGTTAAAA
>NW_018397864.1:134-246 GCF_002168275.2 Theobroma umbraticum | reverse complement strand
GACCTTTAAAGGAATGGGTGGCTATAAATGGACTTCTCTTGCTAATGAATGCTTTCTTCTTTATGTTTCTCAAGCTAGATGTTCAATTATAATATGTTTTAACAAGAAAAGT
>NW_018397864.1:0-111 GCF_002168275.2 Theobroma umbraticum | reverse complement strand
ATTTTGAGATTATAAAACCATTAAAAGTAATTAATAAGGCTTTTGAAGTAATGGGTAACTATAAATAGATTTTTCTTCCCAATGAATATTTTTTCCTTGATGTTTCTCAAA
>NW_018397863.1:1605-1757 GCF_002168275.2 Theobroma umbraticum | reverse complement strand
CTCCGAAAGCCTTGTTACTCACTTTAAATGGATTTATAACTTTCTAAATGGTTTTAACTGTAGTTTTATAATCTTATAAATGATTCTAAAATTGAATTTTTCTCAATTTTAGTTAAAATAAGACATAATTTGATGTTTTGCTAGAGAAACGT
>NW_018397863.1:1518-1595 GCF_002168275.2 Theobroma umbraticum | reverse complement strand
CTATCCATTGCCAAGAAAAGTGCATTTATAGTCACTGATACCTTCAAAAGCCATATTACTCTCTTTAAGTGGATTTA
>NW_018397863.1:1220-1508 GCF_002168275.2 Theobroma umbraticum | reverse complement strand
AATAATTTTATTTAAATTATTTTATATTTTTGGTTAAAATAGATCATAACTTGATGTTTGCATTAAGAATCGTGAAGCGAAAGTCATCCATTGGCAAGAAAAGTTTATTTATAGTCACTCATGCCTTCGAAAACTTTGTTACTAGCTTTAAGTGGATTTATATCTTTATAAATGATTTTGATTGAATTATTTTACATTTTTCATTAATATAGAGCAGAACTTGATGTTTGCATAAGGAAATATGAAGTGAAAGCCATCCATTGCCATGAAAAGTCCATTTATAGTCAC
>NW_018397863.1:848-958 GCF_002168275.2 Theobroma umbraticum | reverse complement strand
ACCTATTTACTTGCGTCAAATACTTTTATAATCTTATAAATAGTTTTAAAATTGCTTTTTCTTTTAATTTTTGTTAAAATAGATTCCAATTTGATGTTTGCATCAAGAAA
>NW_018397863.1:724-838 GCF_002168275.2 Theobroma umbraticum | reverse complement strand
AAGCCATCCATTGCCAAGAAAAGTGGATATATACTCACTCATGCCTTTAAGACCCTTGTTACGCTATTTAAAAACATTTATAAACAATCATGCCTTCAAAAAGCTTGTTACTCA
>NW_018397863.1:544-714 GCF_002168275.2 Theobroma umbraticum | reverse complement strand
ATTTATAACATTTTGAATGATTTTAAATTAACCTTTTTTTTATATTTTTTGTTAAAATGGATCATAATTTGATGTTTGCATTGAGAAACGTAAAGCGAAAGCCATCCATTGATGGGAAAAGTCCATTTATAGTCACTCATGTCTTCAAAACCCTTATTACTCGCGTTAAG
>NW_018397863.1:453-534 GCF_002168275.2 Theobroma umbraticum | reverse complement strand
ACTTTGAAATGATTTTAATTTTTTTTTATTTTTTTAGTTAAAACATATCATAATTTATGTTTGCATGGGAAAACGTAATGC
>NW_018397863.1:246-443 GCF_002168275.2 Theobroma umbraticum | reverse complement strand
CATTGAAAAGAAAAGTCTATTTATAGTCACTTATAAGTGGACTTATAACTTTTTAAATGACTTTAAGTTGATATTATTTACATTTTTGGTTAAACAGATCATAATTTGATGTTTGCATCGGGAAACATGAAGCGTAAGCCATTCATTGTCATGAAAAGTCCATTTATAGTCACTCATGCCTTCGAAAGCCTTGTTAC
>NW_018397863.1:0-143 GCF_002168275.2 Theobroma umbraticum | reverse complement strand
TTTTTTATATTTTTCATTAAAATATATCATAATTTGATGTTTGTATCGAGAAACATGAAGCGTAAACCATCCATTGACAAGAAAAGTGCATTTATAATCACTCATGGCTTCTAAAGCTTTATTACTCGCTTTAAGTGGATTAA
>NW_018397862.1:2491-2615 GCF_002168275.2 Theobroma umbraticum | reverse complement strand
CTTTTTCTTCAAGTTTTCTAGGGCAGATGTTTAATTATAATATGTTAAACAAAAAATGTAAAAACATTTTACTTAAAATGAATTATAAGATTATAAAACCATTTAAAGCGAGTAATAAGGCTTT
>NW_018397862.1:2287-2469 GCF_002168275.2 Theobroma umbraticum | reverse complement strand
TTTTTTTCATGTTTCTCGAGCTAAACATTCAAATAAAATATATTTTAATCAAAAATGTGAAAAATTCAACTTAAAATCAATTATGAGATTACAAAGCCATTTAAAGCGAGTAATAAAGGTTTCGAAGGAATGGGTGACTATAAGTTGACTTTTCTTACAAATAAATGGCTTTTCTTCACGTT
>NW_018397862.1:1863-2126 GCF_002168275.2 Theobroma umbraticum | reverse complement strand
GACATTCAATTATAATCTGTTTTAACTAAAAATGTAAAAAATTCAACTTAAAATAAATTATGGAATCATAAAATCATTTAAATCGAGTAATAAGGCTTTTGAAGGAATGGATGGCTATAAATGGACTTTTCTTGCCAAAGAATAGCTTTTTCTTCATGTTTTTTGAGACAGATATTCAATTATAGCCTGTTTTAACTAAAAATGCAGACAATTCAGCTTAAAATCAATTATGAGATTACAAAACCATTTAAAGTGAGTAATAA
>NW_018397862.1:1546-1654 GCF_002168275.2 Theobroma umbraticum | reverse complement strand
CTTAAACTTAATTATGAAATTATAAAACCATTTAAAGCGAGTAATAAGGCTTTCGAAGGCTTAGGTGACCATGAATGAACTTTTCTAGTCAATGAATGGCTTTTTCTT
>NW_018397862.1:1297-1536 GCF_002168275.2 Theobroma umbraticum | reverse complement strand
AAGGCAGACATTCAATTATAATCTGTTTTGATAAAAAAAAGTAAAAAAATCCAACCTAAAATCAATTATAAGATTATAAAACAATTTAAAGTGAATAGTAAGGCTTTTGAAGGAATGAGTGACTATAAATAGAAATGTTTTGCCAATGAATGCCTTTTTCTTCAGGTTTTCTTGAGGCAGACATTCAATTATAATTTGTTCTAATAAAAAATATAAAAACATTGAACTTAAAATCAATT
>NW_018397862.1:1083-1287 GCF_002168275.2 Theobroma umbraticum | reverse complement strand
AAAACTATTTAAAGTGAGTAATAAGTCTTTTGAAAGAATGGGTGACTATAAATGGACGTTTCTTGCCAATGAATTTTTTTTTCTTCATGTTTCTCAAGTAAAACATCCAATCAAAGTATTTTTTGACTAAAAATGTAAAAAAATTCAAGTTAAAATCAATTATCAGATTACAAAACTATTTAAAGCGAGTAATAAGACTTTTGA
>NW_018397862.1:623-953 GCF_002168275.2 Theobroma umbraticum | reverse complement strand
AAAAATATAAAAAAATTCAACTTAAAATCAATTATAAGATTATAAAATCATTTACAGCGGTAATAAGGCTTTGAAGGCATGGCTGACTATAAATAGACTTTTCTAGTCAATGAATGGCTTTTTCTTTATGTTTCCCATGGCAGAGATTCAATTATAATCTATTTTAACTAAAAAATATAAAAGAATTCAACTTAAAATCAATTACGAGGTTACAAAACAATTTAAAAAGAGTAATAAGGCTTTCGAAAGTATGAGTGACTATAATGGGCTTTCCTAGTCAATGAATGGCTTTTTCTTCACGTTTCCCAAGGTAAACATTCAATTATAATC
>NW_018397862.1:322-527 GCF_002168275.2 Theobroma umbraticum | reverse complement strand
ACTTAAAATATATTATGAGATTATAAAACTATTTAAAGCGTGTAATAAAGCTTTGGAAGGAATGGGTGACTACAAATGGAGCTTTGTCACCAATAAATGGCTTTTTCTTTACATGTCTAGAGACTGACATTCTATTATAGTCTGTTTTAACAAATAATGTTAAAAACATTAACCTAAAATGAATTATGAGATTATAAAACCATTT
>NW_018397862.1:0-312 GCF_002168275.2 Theobroma umbraticum | reverse complement strand
ATAAGGCTTTTGAAGGAATGGGTAACTATAAATGGCTTTTTGTGCCAATGAATGGCTTTTTCTTTACGTTTTTCGAGGTAAAATTTCAATTGTAGCTTATTTCAAACAAAAATATAAAATTCAATTTGAAATCAATTACGAGATTATAAAATCATTTAAAGCGAGTTATAAGGCTTCGTAGGCATGGATGACTATAAATAGACTTTTCTAGTCAATGAATAACTTAAAATTTGATTATAATCCATTTTAACCAAAAAGGTAAAAAAATTTAGCTTAAAATCAATTATGAGATTATAAAACTATTTAAAGCGA
>NW_018397861.1:8148-8300 GCF_002168275.2 Theobroma umbraticum | reverse complement strand
TTTTATAATCTCATAATTGATTGCAAATTGATTTTTTTTACTTTTTCATTAAAACAAACTATAATTGAATGGCTACTTTGGGAAAGGTGAAGACAAATGCATTCATTAGCAAGAAAAGTCAATTTATAGTTTTGCATTCCTTTAAAAGCCTT
>NW_018397861.1:7718-7820 GCF_002168275.2 Theobroma umbraticum | reverse complement strand
ACTCGCTTTAAATGGTTTTATAATCTCATAATTGATTGTAAGTTAATTTTTTTTGCATTTTTGATTAAAACAGACTATAATTGAATGTCTAGCTTGGGAAAC
>NW_018397861.1:7635-7708 GCF_002168275.2 Theobroma umbraticum | reverse complement strand
AAGCATTCATTAGCAAGAAAAGTCTGTTTATAGTCTCACATTACTTTAAAAGCCTTATTACTCACTTTAAATG
>NW_018397861.1:7516-7625 GCF_002168275.2 Theobroma umbraticum | reverse complement strand
CTCAAAATTGATTTTATTTTGAATTCTTTGTACATTTTTAGTTAAATTAGATTACAATTCAGTGTCTACACTGAGAAACATAAAGAAAAAAGCATTCATTGGTAAGAAA
>NW_018397861.1:7347-7494 GCF_002168275.2 Theobroma umbraticum | reverse complement strand
CCTTTAAAAGCCTTATTACTCACTTTAAATGGTTTTATAATCTCAAAATCGATTCTAATTTGAAATCTTTGTACATATTTCATTAAATTAGATTATAATTGAATGTTTAAGTCGAGAAACATCAAGAAAAAAGCATTCATTGGCAAG
>NW_018397861.1:6851-7021 GCF_002168275.2 Theobroma umbraticum | reverse complement strand
AATAGTCCATTTATAGTCTCTCATTCCTTTAAAAGCCTTATTACTCGCTTTAAGGGGTTTTATAATCTCATAATTCATTGTAAGTTAATTTTTTTTACTTTTTCATTAAAACAGATTATAATTTAATGGCTACCTTGGGAAAGGTGAAGACAAAAGCATTCATTAGCAAG
>NW_018397861.1:6554-6723 GCF_002168275.2 Theobroma umbraticum | reverse complement strand
TAAAAGCCTTATTACTCACTTTAAATGGTTTTATAATCTGAAAATTGATTTTAATTTGAATTCTTTGTGTACATTTGTTATTAAAATAGATTATAATTGAATGTCTACCTTGTGACACATGAAGAAGAAAGCATTCAATGGTAAGAAAAGTCCATTTATAGTCTCCCAT
>NW_018397861.1:6393-6544 GCF_002168275.2 Theobroma umbraticum | reverse complement strand
GCCTTATTACTCGCTTTAAATGGTTTGATAATCTCATAATTGGTTTTAAGTTAAATTTTTTTTACATTTTAGATTAAAACAGACTATAATTGAATGTCTACCTTAGGAAACATGAAGACAAAAGCATTCATTAGCAAGAAAAGTCAATTTA
>NW_018397861.1:6158-6325 GCF_002168275.2 Theobroma umbraticum | reverse complement strand
ATGGTTTTATAATCTCAAAATTGATTTTAATTTGAATTCTTTGTACATTTTTAGCCAAATTAGATTATAATTCAGTGTGTACATTGAAAAACTTAAAGAAAAAAGCATTCATGGGTAAGAAAAGTCCGTTTATAGTCTCTCATTCCTTTAAAAGCCTTATTACTCAC
>NW_018397861.1:5959-6122 GCF_002168275.2 Theobroma umbraticum | reverse complement strand
TTGAATTCTTTGTACATTTTTCGTAAAATTAGATTATAATTGAATGTCTACCTTTAGAAACACCAAGAAAGAAGCTTTCATTGGCAAGTAAAGTCCATTTATAGTCTCTCATTCCTTTAAAAGCTATATTACTTGCTTTAAATGGTTTTATAATCTCATAATT
>NW_018397861.1:5528-5684 GCF_002168275.2 Theobroma umbraticum | reverse complement strand
CAAAAGCCTTATTACTCGCTTTAATTTGTTTTATAATCTCATAATTGATTTTAATTTAAATATTTTTACATTTTTGATTAAAACAAAATGTAATTGAATGCTTAACTTGGGAAACATGAAGACAAAAGCATTCATTAGCAAGAAAAGTCAATTTAT
>NW_018397861.1:5049-5212 GCF_002168275.2 Theobroma umbraticum | reverse complement strand
GTTAAATTTTTTTACATTTTTGTTTAAAACAGAATGTAATTGAATGCCTAACTTAGGAAACGTGAAGACAAAAGCATTCATTAGCAAGAAAAGTTAATTTATAGTCTCTCGTTCCTTTAAAAGCCTTATTACTCTCTTTAAATAGTTTTATAATCTCAAAATT
>NW_018397861.1:4774-4929 GCF_002168275.2 Theobroma umbraticum | reverse complement strand
ATCAAGAAAGAAGCATTCATTGGCAAGAATAGTCCATTTATAGTCTCTCATTCCCTTAAAAGCCTTATTACTCGCTTTAAATGGTCTTATAATCTCATAATTGATTATAGGTTAATTTTTTTTACTTTTTGATTAAAACAGACTATAATTGAATG
>NW_018397861.1:4480-4644 GCF_002168275.2 Theobroma umbraticum | reverse complement strand
AAGCCTTATTACTCACTTTAAATTATTTTATAATCTCAAAATTGATTTTAATTTTAATTCTTTAAACATTTTTAGTTAAATTAGATTATAATTGGGTGTCTACATTGACAAACGTGAAGAAAAAAGCATTCATTGGTAAGAATAGTTCGTTTATAGTCTCCCAT
>NW_018397861.1:4339-4470 GCF_002168275.2 Theobroma umbraticum | reverse complement strand
GCCTTATTACTTGCTTTAAATGGTTTTATAATCTCATAATAAATTTTTAGTTAATTTTTTTACATTTTGATTAAAAAAGACTATAATTGAAAGTCTACCTTGGGAAACGTGAAGACAAAAGCATTCATTAG
>NW_018397861.1:3872-4026 GCF_002168275.2 Theobroma umbraticum | reverse complement strand
TATAATCTCATAATTGATTTTAAGTTAAATTTTTTTACTTTTTTGATTAAAACAGAATGTAATTGAATGCCTAACTTAGGAAACGTGAAGGCAAAAGCAGTCATTGGCAAGAAAAGTCAATTTATAGTCTCGCATTCCTTTAAAAGCCTTATTA
>NW_018397861.1:3641-3772 GCF_002168275.2 Theobroma umbraticum | reverse complement strand
TTTGAAATTATAAAACCATTTAAAGAGAGTAATAAGGCTTTTAAAGGAACTGGAGACTATAAATTGACTTTTCTTGTCAATGAATGCTTTTGTCTTCATGTTTCCCAAGTTAGGCATTCAATTACATTCTG
>NW_018397861.1:3429-3624 GCF_002168275.2 Theobroma umbraticum | reverse complement strand
AAAGTGAGTAATAAGGCTTTTGAAAGAATGAGAGACTATAAATAGACTTTTTTTGCCAATTAATGCTTCTTTCTTGATGTTTCCCGAGGTAGACATTCAATTATAACCTAATTTAACAAAAAATGTACAAAAAATTCAAAATAAAATCAAATTTGAGATTATAAAACCATTTAAAGCGAGTAATAAGGCTTTTAA
>NW_018397861.1:2737-2856 GCF_002168275.2 Theobroma umbraticum | reverse complement strand
TAGTCTTTTTTAATCAAAAATGTAAAAACAATTTAACTTAAAACCAATTATGATATTATAAAACCATTTAAAGCGAAAGAATGGGAGACTATAAATGGACTTTTCTTACCATTGAATAC
>NW_018397861.1:2368-2622 GCF_002168275.2 Theobroma umbraticum | reverse complement strand
TTAAAGGAATGAGAGACTATAAATTGACTTTTCTTGCTAATGAATGCTTTTGTCATCACCTTTCCCAAGGTAGCAATTTAATTATAGTCTGTTTTAATGAAAAAGTAAAAAAAATTAACTTACAATTAATTATGAGATTATAAAACCACTTAAAGCGAGTAATAAGGATTTTAAAGGAAAGAGAGACTATAAATAGACTATTCTTGCCAATGAATGCTTCTTTCTTGATGTTTCTTGAGGTAGACATTCAATTA
>NW_018397861.1:2229-2346 GCF_002168275.2 Theobroma umbraticum | reverse complement strand
ACCATTTAAAGAGAGTAATAAGGCTTTTAAAGGAACGAGAGACTATAAATTGACCTTTCTTGTCAATGAATGCTTCTTTCTTGATGTTTCTCGAGGTAGACATTCAATTATAATCTA
>NW_018397861.1:1603-1953 GCF_002168275.2 Theobroma umbraticum | reverse complement strand
TTTGAGATTATAAAACCATTTAAAGAGAGTAATAAGGCTTTTAAAGGAATGGGATAATATAAATTGACTTTTCTTGCAAATGAATGTTTTTGTCTTCACGTTTCCCATGCTAGGCATTCAATTACATTCTGCTTTAATCAAAAGTTTATAAAAATTTAACCTAAAATCAATTATGAGATTATAAAACCATTTAATGCGAGTAATTAGGCTTTTGAAAGAATGGGAGACTATAAACAAACTTTTCTTACCATTGAATGCCTTTCTCTTCATGTTTCTCAAGGTAGACATTCAATTATACTCTGTTTTAACCATAAATGCGAAAAAATTCAACTTAAAATCAATTATGAGAT
>NW_018397861.1:1438-1593 GCF_002168275.2 Theobroma umbraticum | reverse complement strand
TTTAAAGCGAGTATTAAGGCTTTTGAAAGAATGGGAGATTATAAATGGACTTTTCATGCCAATGAATGCTGTTTTCTACACATTTCTCAAGGTAGGCACATAATTATAATCTAATTTAACCAAAAATGTACAAAGAATTCAAAGTAATAACAATT
>NW_018397861.1:992-1133 GCF_002168275.2 Theobroma umbraticum | reverse complement strand
ATTTTCTTCCCAATGAATGCTTCTTTCTTAATGTTTCTCGAGGTAGACATTCAATTATAATATAATTTCACAAAAAATGTAAAAATAATTCAAATTAAAATAAATTTTGAGATTATAAAACTATTTAAAGAGAGTAATAAG
>NW_018397861.1:631-736 GCF_002168275.2 Theobroma umbraticum | reverse complement strand
TTTATGTTTCTCATTGTAGACACTGAATTATAATGTAATTTAACTAAAAATGTACAAAGAATTCGAATTAAAATCAATTTTGAGATCATAAAACCATTTAAAGTG
>NW_018397861.1:489-621 GCF_002168275.2 Theobroma umbraticum | reverse complement strand
CTTTTAAAGGAATGCGAGACTATAAATTGACTTTTCTTGCGAAAGAATGCTTTTGTCTTCACGTTTCCCAAGGTAGCCATTCAAATATAGTCTGTTTTAATAAAAATGTAAAAAAAATTTAACTTAAAATCA
>NW_018397861.1:278-479 GCF_002168275.2 Theobroma umbraticum | reverse complement strand
TATAAAACCATTTAAAGCGAGTAATAAGGCTTTTGAAAGAATGGAGACTATAAATGGACTTCTCTTGCCAATGAATACTTTTGTCTTCACGTTTCCCAAGGTAGGCATTCCATTATAGTCTGTTTTAATCAAAAATGTAAAAAAAACTTAACTTAAAACCAATTATGAGATTATAAAACCATTTAAAGCGAGTAATAAGGC
>NW_018397861.1:0-136 GCF_002168275.2 Theobroma umbraticum | reverse complement strand
AACCATTTAAAGAGAGTAATAAGGCTTTTAAAGGAATGGGAGACTATAAATTGATTTTTCTTGCTAATGAATGCTTTTTTCATCACCTTTCCCAAGGTAGCAATTCAATTATAGTCTGTTTTAATGAAAAAGTAAA
>NW_018397860.1:4019-4186 GCF_002168275.2 Theobroma umbraticum | reverse complement strand
TAAAGCAGAGTACAACTGAATGTGTACCTCGAGAAACATCAACCTATTCCTTAATATTTTTGGTTAGCAAGAAAAGTCTATTTATAGTCACCTATTCCTTTAAAAGCCTTATGAGTCGCTTTAAATGGTTTTATAATCTCATAATTGATTTTAAGTTGAATTTTTGA
>NW_018397860.1:3351-3527 GCF_002168275.2 Theobroma umbraticum | reverse complement strand
GGTTTTATAATCTCATAATTAATTTTATGTTGAATGTTTTTACATTTTTAGTTAAAACAGACTATAATTGATTGTCTACCTCGAGAAACATGAAAAAAAAAGCATTCATTAACAAGAAAAGTATATTTATAGTCACCCATTCCTTTAAAAGCCATATTAGTCGCTTTAAATGGTAT
>NW_018397860.1:3212-3341 GCF_002168275.2 Theobroma umbraticum | reverse complement strand
TAATTGATTTTAAGTTGAATTTTTAAATATTTTAATTAAAATAGACTACAACTAAATATCTACCTCGAGAAACGTGAAGAAAAAACATTCATTGGCAAGAAAAGCCCATATATAGTCTCCTATTCCTTC
>NW_018397860.1:3076-3202 GCF_002168275.2 Theobroma umbraticum | reverse complement strand
TTACTCGTTTTAAATGGATTTCTAATCTTAAAATTGGTTTTAGATTCAAGTCGTTTTACATTATTGGTTAAAACAAATTATAATTGAATGCCTACCTTGAGAAACGTGAAGAAAAAAGTGCTCATT
>NW_018397860.1:2909-3038 GCF_002168275.2 Theobroma umbraticum | reverse complement strand
TTATTACTTGCTTTAAATGGTTTTATAATCTCATAATCGATTTTAAATTGAATGTTTTTACATTTTTGGTTAAAACAAACTATAACTGATTGTCTACTTCAAGAAACATGAAGAAAAAAGTATTCATTA
>NW_018397860.1:2682-2882 GCF_002168275.2 Theobroma umbraticum | reverse complement strand
ATTCCTTTAAAAGCCTTATTAATCAATTTAAATGGTTTTATAATCTCATAATTGATTTTTGGTTGAAATTTTTAATATTTTTTGTTAAAGCAGACTTCAACTAAATGTTTACCTTGAGAAACGTGAAAAAAAAGCATTCATTTGCTAGAAAAGCCCAATTATAGTCTCCTATTCCTTCTAAAGCCTTATTACTCGCTTTA
>NW_018397860.1:2552-2664 GCF_002168275.2 Theobroma umbraticum | reverse complement strand
AAATTGATTTTAGGTTCAAGTTTTTAACATTGTTAGTTAAAACAGATTATAATTAAAGGTCTACCTTGAGAAACGTGAAGAAAAAAGCATTCATTAGCAAGAAAAGCCCATT
>NW_018397860.1:2332-2452 GCF_002168275.2 Theobroma umbraticum | reverse complement strand
TATAATCTCATAATTGATTTTAAATTGAATGTTTTTACATTTTTGGTTAAAAAAGACTATAACTAATTGTCTACTTCGAGAAACGTGAAGAAACAAGTATTCATTAGTAAGAAAAGTCTT
>NW_018397860.1:1982-2258 GCF_002168275.2 Theobroma umbraticum | reverse complement strand
GTTGAAGTTTTTAATATTTTTGGTTAAAGTAGATTCAACTAAATGTCTACCTTGAGAAATGTTAAGAAAACAGCATTCATTTGCAAGAAAAGCCCAATTATAGTCTCCTATTCCTTCTGAAGCGTTATTACTCGCTTTAAATGGATATCTAATCTTAAAATTGATTTTAGGTTTAAGTTTTTAACATTGTTAGTTAAAACAGATTTTAATTGAAGGTCTACTTTGAGAAACGTGAAGAAAAAAGCATTCATTAGCAAGAAAAGTCCATTTATAGTC
>NW_018397860.1:1757-1899 GCF_002168275.2 Theobroma umbraticum | reverse complement strand
TCATAATTGATTTTAAGTTGAATGTTTTTACATTTTAGTTAAAACAGACTATAACTGATTGTCTACCACAAGAAACGTGAAGAAAAAGGCATTCATTAGCAAGAAAAGTCTTTTTATAGTCACCCATTCCTTTAAAAGCCTT
>NW_018397860.1:1571-1724 GCF_002168275.2 Theobroma umbraticum | reverse complement strand
AATTGATTTTAAGTTAAATATTTTAATATTTTTGATTAAAGCAGACTATAACTGAATGTCTACCTCAAGAAATGTGAAAAAAAGCATTCATTGGCAGAAAAAGCCTATTTATAGTCTCCTATTCCTTCAAAAGCCTTATTACTCGCTTTAAAT
>NW_018397860.1:1060-1170 GCF_002168275.2 Theobroma umbraticum | reverse complement strand
CATTCCTTTAAAAAGTTTATTACTCGCTTTAAATGGTTTTGTAATATCATAATTTTTTTTAAGTTGAATTTTTTAATACTTTTAGTTAAAATAGACTACAAGTGACTGTC
>NW_018397860.1:501-621 GCF_002168275.2 Theobroma umbraticum | reverse complement strand
AATTGTTTGTTAAAACAGATTATAATTCAAGGTCTACCTTAAGAAACACTAAGAAAAAAGCATTCGTTGGCAAGAAAAGTCCATTTATGGTCACCCATTCCTTTAAAAGGTTTATTACTT
>NW_018397860.1:170-312 GCF_002168275.2 Theobroma umbraticum | reverse complement strand
TTTTACATTTTTGATTAAAACAGACTATAATTGATTGTCTACCTCAAGAAACGTTAAGAAAAAAAATTTATTAGCAAAAAAAGTCGACTTATAGTCACCCATTCCTTTAAAAGCCTTATTAGTCGCTTTAAATGGTTTTATA
>NW_018397860.1:0-144 GCF_002168275.2 Theobroma umbraticum | reverse complement strand
ATTACTCGCTTTCAATGGATTTCTAATCTTAAAATTGGTTTTAGGTTCAAGTTTATTTACATTATTGGTTAAAACAGATTATAATTAAAGGTCTACTTTGAGAAACATGAAGAAAAAAGTACTCATTGGCAAGAAAAGTCCATT
>NW_018397859.1:1177-1386 GCF_002168275.2 Theobroma umbraticum | reverse complement strand
TAAATGGATTTATAATCTCATAATTGATTTTAAGTTCAATTTTTTTACATTTTTGATCAAAAAAATTGGAATTGAGTGTTGGCCTTGAGAAACGTGAAGAAAAAGCCATTCATTTTCAAGAAAAGTCCATTTGTAGTTACTCATACCTTCAAAACCCTAACTACTTGCTTTAAATGGTTTTACAATCTCATAATTGATTTTAAGCTAAA
>NW_018397859.1:585-775 GCF_002168275.2 Theobroma umbraticum | reverse complement strand
TTATTACTCGCCTTAAATGATTTTATAATTTCATAATTAATTTTAAGTTGAATTGTTTTTACATTTTGTGTTAAAATATACTAAAATTGAATGTCTGGTTTAGGAAACATGATCGAAAAGCCATCCATTGGCAATAAACGTCTATTTCTAATCACTCATGCCTTCGAAAGCCTTATTACTTGCTTTAAAT
>NW_018397859.1:263-575 GCF_002168275.2 Theobroma umbraticum | reverse complement strand
TCTTCTAATTGATTTGAAGTCAGATTTTTTTATATTTTTAATTAAAACAGATTATATTTGAATATCTACCTTGGGAAACAGGAGGAGAAAGCCATTCATTGGCAAGAAAAGTCTATTTATAGCCACCCATGCCTTTAAAAGCCTTGTTAGTCGCTTTAAATAGTTTTACAATCTCATAATTGACTTTAAGTTCAATTTTTTTACAGTTTTGGTTAACATAGATTATAGATGAGTGTTTCCCACATGAAACATGAAGAGACTGTGATTCATTGGCAAGAGAAGTCCATTTATAGTCACCTATGCTTTCCAAAG
>NW_018397859.1:0-117 GCF_002168275.2 Theobroma umbraticum | reverse complement strand
ACTCGCTTTAAAGGGTTTTACAATCTTATAATTGATTTTAAGTTGAATTCTTTTGCATTTTTGGTTAAAACAGATTATAATTGAGTATTTGTCTTGAGAAACATGAAGAAAACATGA
>NW_018397858.1:1572-1668 GCF_002168275.2 Theobroma umbraticum | reverse complement strand
TATAAATTGACTTTTCTTGCAAATGAATGCCTTTTTCTTCACTTTTCTGAAGGTAGACATTTAATTATAGTCTGTTGAAACTAAAAATATGAAAAA
>NW_018397858.1:1366-1493 GCF_002168275.2 Theobroma umbraticum | reverse complement strand
AATGGACTTGTCTTGCCAATAAATTCTTGTTTCTTCATGTTTCTTGAGGTAAATATTTAATTATAGTCTGTTCTAACTAAAAATATAAAACAATTCAACTTAAAATCAATTATTAGATTACAAAACC
>NW_018397858.1:1187-1332 GCF_002168275.2 Theobroma umbraticum | reverse complement strand
GGTGACTATAAATGCACTTTTTTTGCCAATGAATGCTTTTTTCTTTATGTTTCTTGAGGTAAAGATTCCATTATAGTCTGCTTTAATTAAAAATCTAAAAATATTCAACTTAAAACAGATTATGAGATTATAAAACTATTTAAAC
>NW_018397858.1:993-1107 GCF_002168275.2 Theobroma umbraticum | reverse complement strand
TCTATTTTAACCAAAAATGTAAAAAAATTCAACTTAAAATTAATTATGAGATTAAAAAGTAATTTAAAGAGAGTAGTAAGGCTTTTGAAGGAATAGGTGATTATAAATGGACTT
>NW_018397858.1:754-867 GCF_002168275.2 Theobroma umbraticum | reverse complement strand
TTTGAAGGAATAGGTGACTATAAATGGACTTTTCTTCTTAATGAATGGTTTTTTCTAATGTTTCTCAAGGTAAACATTCAATTATAATCTGTTTTAACTAAAAATATGAAAAA
>NW_018397858.1:501-672 GCF_002168275.2 Theobroma umbraticum | reverse complement strand
AAGCAAGTAATAAGGCTTTTGACGGAATAAGAAACTATAAATTCACTTTTCTTGCAAATGAATGCCTTTTTCTTCACTTTTCTCAAGGTAGATGCTCAATTATAGTCTGTTGAAATAAAAAATGTGAAAAAATTTAACTTAAAATCAATAATGAGATTATAAAACAATTTA
>NW_018397858.1:0-133 GCF_002168275.2 Theobroma umbraticum | reverse complement strand
TCTTGCCAATGAATGCTTTTTTCTTCATGTTTCTTGAGGTAAACATTCAATTATCATCTGTTTTAAGCAAAAATGTAAGAAAATTCAACTTAAAATCAATTATGAGATTACAAAACCTTTTAAAGTGAGTAAT
>NW_018397857.1:2804-2914 GCF_002168275.2 Theobroma umbraticum | reverse complement strand
TCACGTTTCTCGAGGTAAATATTCAATTATAGTCTGTTTTAATAAAAAAAGTAAAACAATTAAACGTAAAATCAATTATGAGATTAGAAAACCATTTAAAGCGAGTAATA
>NW_018397857.1:2667-2780 GCF_002168275.2 Theobroma umbraticum | reverse complement strand
ATAAATGGACTTTTCTTATCAATGAATGCTTTTGTCTTCACGTTTCTCGAGATACACAGTCAATTATTGTCTATTTTAATAAAAAATATAAAAAAATTTAACTTAAAATCAAT
>NW_018397857.1:2254-2408 GCF_002168275.2 Theobroma umbraticum | reverse complement strand
AACTTAAAATCAATTATTACATTAGAAAACCATTTAAAATGAGTAATAAGGCTTCCGAAGGAATAAGAGGCTATAAATAAACTTTTCTTGCCAATGAATGCTTTTTTGTTTCCTTTTCCCAAGGGAGACAATCAATTATAGTCTGTTTTAATTA
>NW_018397857.1:1994-2180 GCF_002168275.2 Theobroma umbraticum | reverse complement strand
AAAGGCTATTAAAGGAATGGAAGGCTATAAATGGACTTTTTTTTATCAATGAATGCTTTTTCTTTCACCTTTCTTGAGGCAGACATTCAATTATAGTCTGTTTTAATCAAAAATATAAAACAATTCAACCTGAAATCAATTATGAGATTGGAAAACCATTTAAAGCGAGTAATAAGGCTTTTGAAA
>NW_018397857.1:1815-1961 GCF_002168275.2 Theobroma umbraticum | reverse complement strand
ATAGACTATTTTAATAAAAAATATAAAAAAATTCAACTCAAAATCAATTATGATGCTAGAAAACAATTTAAAGCGAGTAATAAGGCTTTTCGAGGAATGGGTGACTATAAATGGACTTTTCTTGCCATTGAATACTTTTATCTTCA
>NW_018397857.1:1602-1743 GCF_002168275.2 Theobroma umbraticum | reverse complement strand
ATTATGAGATTATAAAACTATTTAAAGCGAGTAATAAGGCTTTTCAAGGAATGAAAGGCTGTAAATAGACTTTTCTCACCAATGAATTTTTTTTCTTCACGTTTCTCGAGGTAAATATTCAATTATAGTCTGTTTTAATAA
>NW_018397857.1:1388-1554 GCF_002168275.2 Theobroma umbraticum | reverse complement strand
GACAGTCAATTGTTGTCTGTTTTAATCAAAAATTTAAAAAAATTTAACTTAAAAACAATTATTAGATTACAAAACTATTTAAAATGAGTAATAAGGCTTTTAAAGGAATGAGAGGCTATAAATAGGCTTTTCTTACCAATGAATGCTTTTTTGTTCACTTTTCTCA
>NW_018397857.1:1056-1275 GCF_002168275.2 Theobroma umbraticum | reverse complement strand
TAAATTTAATTATGAGATTATAAAATCATTTAGAACGAGTAAAAAGGCTATTAAGGGAATAGGAGCCTATAAATAGACTTTCCTTATCAATGAATGCCTTTTTCTTCACGGTTCTTGAGGCAGACATTCAATTATTGCCAATTTTAACAAAAAATGTAAAAAACGTCAACTTAAAATCAATTATGAGACTAGAAAATCATTTAAAGTGAGTAATAAGGC
>NW_018397857.1:912-1022 GCF_002168275.2 Theobroma umbraticum | reverse complement strand
CTTGTCAATGAATGCTTTTGTCTTCATGTTTCTCGAGATAAACAGTCAATTATTTCCTGTTTTAATAAAAAATATAAAAAAATTCAACTTAAAATCAATTATTAGATTAG
>NW_018397857.1:678-802 GCF_002168275.2 Theobroma umbraticum | reverse complement strand
GACTTTTCTCACCAATGAATGCTTTTTTCTTCACTTTTCTCATGGCAGACATTCAATTATGGCCTGTTTGAATAAAAAATATAAAAAAATTACACTTAAAATTAATTATGAGATTATAAAACCA
>NW_018397857.1:260-395 GCF_002168275.2 Theobroma umbraticum | reverse complement strand
CTTTTGAAGGAATGAGTGACTATAAATGGACTTTTTTTGCCATTGAATACTTTTGTCTTCACGTTTCTTGAGATAAACAGCCAATTATTGTTTGTTTTAATTAAAAATATAAAAAAATTCAACTTAAAATCAATT
>NW_018397857.1:0-204 GCF_002168275.2 Theobroma umbraticum | reverse complement strand
TTTTCTTCACGTTTCTCTAGGTAAATATTCAATTATAGTCTGTTTTAATAAAAATGTAAAAAAATTCAACCTAAAATCAATTATGAAATTAGAAAACCATTTAAAGCGAGCAATAAGGCTTTTGAAGGAACGGGTGACTATAAATGAACGTTTCTTGTCAATGAATGCTTTTGTCTTCACGTTTCTCGAGATAGACAGTCAATT
>NW_018397856.1:33132-33242 GCF_002168275.2 Theobroma umbraticum | reverse complement strand
ATGTAAAACAATTCAACTTAAAATCAATTAGGAGATTACAAAACTATTTAAAGCAAGTAATAAGGGTTTTGAAAGAATGGGTGACTATAAATAGACTTTTCCTGCCAATG
>NW_018397856.1:32863-33008 GCF_002168275.2 Theobroma umbraticum | reverse complement strand
GAATGAGAGACTATAAAAGGACTTTTCTTCCCAATAAATGCTTTTTTCTTGATGTTTCTCAAGGTAAAAATTCAATTATTGTATGTTTTAATTAAAAATGTAAGAAAAATTAATATTAAAATCAATTTTGAGATTATAAAACCAT
>NW_018397856.1:32739-32853 GCF_002168275.2 Theobroma umbraticum | reverse complement strand
TAATAAGTCTTTTGATGGAATAGGTGACCATAAATGGACTTTTCTTGCCAATCAATGCTTTTTCCTTCAGATTTTTTGAGGTACACATTCAATTCTAGTTTGTTTTAATGAAAA
>NW_018397856.1:32620-32729 GCF_002168275.2 Theobroma umbraticum | reverse complement strand
ATTCAACCTAAAATCAATTAGGAGATTATAAAACCATTTAAAGTGAGTAATAACGGTTTCGAAGGAATGGGTGACTATAAATAGACTTTTCTTGCCAATGAATACTTTT
>NW_018397856.1:31932-32194 GCF_002168275.2 Theobroma umbraticum | reverse complement strand
TAAAACCATTTAAAGCGAGTAATAAGCCTTTTGAAGGAATAGGTGACCATAAATAGACTTCTCTTACTAATGAATGCTTTTTTCTTCACATTTTTTGAGGTACACATTCAATTCTAGTCTGTTTTAATGAAAAATATATAACAGTTCAACTTAAAATCAATTAGGAGATTACAAAACCATTTAAAGTGAGTAATAACGGTTTTGAAGGATTGGGTGACTATAAATAGACTTTTCTTGCCAATGAATACTTTTTTCTTCATGT
>NW_018397856.1:29191-31810 GCF_002168275.2 Theobroma umbraticum | reverse complement strand
TTTTGAGATTATAAAACCATTTAAAGCGAGTAATAAGGATTTTAAAGAAATGGGAGACTATAAATAGACTTTTCTTGCTAATGAATGCTCTTTTCTGCATGTTTCTCGAGATAAACATTCAATTATTATCTATTTTAACCAAAAATAAAAAAAAAATTAAACTTAAAATATATTTTGAGATTATAAAACCATTTAAAGCAAGTAATAAAGCTTTTGAAGCAATGGGAGGCTATAAGTTTACTTTTTTTTGAGTAAATGTGTTTTTCTACACGTTTTCTGAGGCAGACATTTAATTATAGTCTGTTATAATAAAAAATGTAAAAAATTCAACTTAAAATCAATTATGAGATTTTAAAACCATTTAAAGTGAGCAACAAGGCTTTTAAAGGAATGGGAGACTATAAATAGATTTTTCTTCACAATGAATGCTTTTTTCTTTATGTTTCATGAGGTAAACATTCAATTATTATCTATTTTAATGAAAAATATTGAAAAAATTAAACTTAAAATCAATTTTGAGATTATAAAACTATTTAAAGTGAGTAATAAGCCTTTTGAAGGAATATGTAACTATAAATCTACTTTTCTTGCCAATGAATGCTTTTTTCTTCATGTTTCTCAAGATATACATTCAATTGTAGTTTGTTTTAATGAAAAATGTAAAACAATTCAACTTAAAATCAATTAGGTGATTATAAAACCATTTAAAGCGAGTAATAACAGTTTTAAAGTAATGAGTGACTGTAAATGGACTTTTCTTGCCAGTGAATGATATTTTCTTTACATTTCTTAACGTAGATATTCAATTATAATCTGTTTTCACCAAACAAGTGAAAAACAAAGTGAACTTAAAACCAATTTTCAGATTAGAAAACCATTTAAAGCAAGTAATAAGGGTTTTGAAGAAGTGGAAGACTATAAATGGACTTTTCTTGCCAATGAATGCTTTCTTTTTCATGTTTCTCGAGGTAAACATTCAATCATTATTTTTTTAATCAAAAATGTAAAACAAATTAAACTTAAAATTAATTTTGAGATCATAAAACCATTTAAAGCAAGTAATAAGGGTTTTGAAGAAATGGGAGACGATAAATGGACTTTTTTTGTCAATGAATGCTTTTTTCTTCATATTTCTCGAGGTGAACATCAATTATTATCTATTTTAACTAAAAATGTATAAGAAATTAAACTTAAAATCAATTTTGAGATTATAAGATCATTTAAAACGAGTAATAAGTCTTTTGAAGAAATGGGAGGCTATAAGTAGACTTTTCTTCTGAATAAATGTATTTTTCTATACGTTTTCTAAGGTAGACATTTAATTATACTCTATTTTAATGAAAAATGTAAAAAATTCAATTTAAAATCAATTATGAGATTTTAAAACCATTTAAAGTGAGTAACAAGTCTATTAAAGGAATGTGAGACTGTAAATGGACTTTTCTTGTCAATGAATGGCTTTTTCTACACGTTTATTGAGGTAGGCATTTAATTATAATCTGTTTTAATGAAAATAATAAGAAATTCAACTTAAATACAATTATGAGATTATAAAACCATTTAAGCCTAGTAATAAGGCTTTTGAAGGAATGGGAGACTATAAATGGACTTTTCTTTCAAATAAATGGATTTTTCTATACCTTTCCCATCGTAGACATTCAAATATAAACTGTTTTAAGCAAAAATAAAAATAGAGTGAACTTAAAATCAATTTGTGATTATAAAAGCATTTAAAGAGAGTAATAAGGTTTTTGAAGGAATAAGTGACAATAAATGGACTTTTCGTGCCAATGAATGTTTTTTTCTTCATGTTTTTCAATTCAAAGATTCAATTATAATCTGTTTTAACCAAAAAAGTAAAAAAAAACTTGAACTCAAAATCAATTTTGAGATTATAAAACTATTTAAAGTGAGTAATAAGCCTTTTAAAGGAATAGGTGACTATAAATGGACTTTTCTTACCAATGAATGCTTTTTTCTTTACGTTTCTTGAGGTACACATTCAATTGTAGTCTGTTTGAGTGAAAAATCTGAAACAATTCGACTTAAAATCAATTAGTAGATTATTAAACCATTTAAAACGAGCAATAAGAGTTTTGAAGGAATTGGTGACTATTAATGGACCTTTTCACCAATGAATGCTTTTTTCTTCACATTTTTTAATGTAGACATTCAATTATAATCTGTTTTAACCAAAAAAGTAAAAAAATTAATTTAAAATCAATTTTGAGATTATAAAACCATTTAAAGCAAGTAATAAAGGTTTTGAAGGAATGAGAGACTATAAATGGGATTTTCTTGCTAACGAATGCTTTTTTCTTCATGTTTCTCGAGGTAAACATCCAATTATTGTCTGTTTTAATGAAAAATTATGAAAAAATTGAACATAAAATCAATTTTAAGATTATAAAACCATTTAAAGCGAGTAATAAGCCTTTTGAAGGAATGGGTGACTATAAATGGACTTTTCTTTCCAATGAATGCTTTTTTCTTCATGTTTCTCGAGGTAGACATCCAATTGTAGTCTGTTTTAATGAAAAATTTAAAACAATTTAACTTAAAATCAATTAGGAGATTATAAAACTATTTAAAGTGAGTAATAACGGTTTTGAAGGAATG
>NW_018397856.1:28110-28916 GCF_002168275.2 Theobroma umbraticum | reverse complement strand
ACTTTCTTGTCAATGAATGGTTTTTTCTACATGTTTGTCGAGGTAGGCTTTCAATTATAATCTGTTTTAATGAAGAATATAAAAAAATTCAACTTAAATGCAGTTATGAGATTATAAAACCATTTAAGCATAGTAATAATGCTTTTGAAGAAATGGGAGACTATAAATAGACTTTTCTTCCAAATAAATGGGTGTTTTACACATTTATCATTGTAGACATTCAATTATAATCTGTTTTAAGCAAAAAATGAAAACAGATTGAACTTAAAATCAATTTTATGATTATAAAACCATTTAAAGTGAGTGACAAGGCTTTTGAAGAAATGGGTGACAATAAATGGACTTTTTGTACCAATGAATGCTTTTTTCTTTATGTTTCTCGATGTAGAGATTCAATTATAATCTGTTTTAACCAAAAAAGTAAAAAAAAATTGAACTCAAAATCAATTTTGAGTTTATAAAACCATTTAAAGTGAGTAATAAGATTTTTGAAAGAATGAGAGATTATAAATGGACTTTTATTACCAATGAGTGCTTTTTTCTTCACGTTTCTCAAGATGTATATTCAATTATTGTCTGTTTTAACCAAAAATGTAAAACACTTGAACTTAAAATCAGTTATGAGAATATAAAATCATTTAAAGTGAGTAATAAGTCTTTTAAAGGAATGGGTGACTATAAATGGACTTTTCTTGCCAATGAATGCTTTTTTCTTCATGTTTCTTAAGGTACACATCAATTACAGTTGGTTGTAATGAAAAAAGTAAAACAATTCAACTTAAAATCAATTAGGAGATTATAAAACC
>NW_018397856.1:27424-27535 GCF_002168275.2 Theobroma umbraticum | reverse complement strand
TCTTGCCAATGAATGCTTTTTTCTTTATGTTTCTCAAGGTCAACATTCAATTATTGTCTGTTTTAATGAAAAATGATGAAAAAATTAAACTTAAAATCAATTTTGAGATTA
>NW_018397856.1:27197-27414 GCF_002168275.2 Theobroma umbraticum | reverse complement strand
TAAAGCAAGTAATAAGCCTTTTGAAGGAATAGGTAACTATAAATTGACTTTTCTTGCCAATGAATGCTTTTTTCTTCACGTTTCTCAACGTATAAATTTTATTGTAGTCTGTTTTATTGAAAAATACAAAACAATTCAACTTAAAATCAATTAAGAGATTTTAAAACCATTTAAAGTGAGTAATAACAGTTTTGAAGCAATGGGTCACTATAAATGA
>NW_018397856.1:26654-26855 GCF_002168275.2 Theobroma umbraticum | reverse complement strand
ATTCAACTTAAAATTAATTAGGACATTATAAAACCATTTAAAGCGAGTAATAAGGGTTTAGAAAGAATGAGTGGCTATAAATAGACTTTTCTTGCCAATGAATGTTTTTTTCTTCACATTTTTTAATGTAGACACTCAATTATAATTTGTTTTAACCAAAAACGTAAAACAAATTAACTTAAAATCAATTTTGAGATTATA
>NW_018397856.1:26512-26644 GCF_002168275.2 Theobroma umbraticum | reverse complement strand
AAGCGAGTAATAAGGCTTTTGAAGCAATGGGAGACTATAATTAGACTTTTCTTGCCAATGACTGCTTTTTTCTTCATGTTTCTCGAGGTAAACCTTTAATTATTATATGTTTTAATCAAAAATGTAAAAAAA
>NW_018397856.1:26322-26412 GCF_002168275.2 Theobroma umbraticum | reverse complement strand
AGAAAGGTGAAGAAAAGCATTCATTAGCAAGAGAAATCTATTTACAGTCATCCATTCCTTTAAAAGGCTTATTACTCACTTTAAAAGGTT
>NW_018397856.1:25986-26312 GCF_002168275.2 Theobroma umbraticum | reverse complement strand
ATAACTGATTTTAAGTTGAATTGTTTTACATTTTAGGTGAAAACAGACTACAATTGGATGTGTACGTTGAGAAATGTGAAGAAAAAAACATTTATTGGTAAGAAATGTCCATTTATAGTCCTCATTCCTTCGAAAGCCTTATCACTCGCTTTAAATGGTTTTATAATCTAAAAATTGATTTTGAGTTCAATTGTTTTTTACTTTTTTAGTTAAAAAAGATTATAATTGAGTCTCTACATCGACAAACATGAAGAAAAAAGCATTCATTGGCACGAATAGTCCATTTATTGTCACCCATTCCTTCAAAAGCCTTATTACTCACTTTA
>NW_018397856.1:24187-25976 GCF_002168275.2 Theobroma umbraticum | reverse complement strand
TAATCCCAAAATTGATTTTAAGTTCAATTTCTTTTTATTTTTTGCTTAAAACAGATTATAATTGAATGTCTGCGATGAGAAAAGTGTAGAAAAACCCATTTATTTGGAATAAAAGTCCATTTATAATCTTTTATTCCTTCAAAAGCCTTATTACTAGCCTTAAATGACTTTATAATCTCATAATTGTATTTAAGTTGAATTTTTTTATATTTTTCATTAAAACAGATTATAATTAAATGCCTACCTCAGTAGACGTGTAGAAAAAGCCATTCATTGGCAAGAAAAGTCCATTTATAGTCTCCCATTCCTTTAAAAGCCATGTTACTCACTTTAAATAGTTTTAAAATCTCATAATTGATTTTAAGATTAATTTTTTACATTTTTCATTAAAATAGACTATAATTAAATGCCTGCCTCAGAAAACATTAAGACAAACACATTTATTCAGAAGAAAAATCTACTTATAGTCTCCCATTCCTTCAAAAGCTTTATTACTCGCTTTAAACGATTTTATAACTTCAAAATTGATTTTAAGTTCAATTTCTTTTACAATTTTAGTTAAAACAGATAATAATTGAATATTTACCTCGAGAAACATGAAGAAAAACCCATTCATTGGCATGAAAAGTCCATTTATAGTCTCCCTCTCCTTTAAAACTCTTATTACTCGCTTTAAATGGTTTTATAATCTCAAAATTGATTTTAAGTTCAATTTTTTTTCACTTTTTTAGTTAAAACAGATTATAATTAAATGTTTACCTCGAGAAACATGAAGAAAAAAGAATTCATTATTAAGAAAAGTCCATTTATACTCTTTATTTCTTTTAAAACCATTATTACTCGCTTTAAGTGATTTTATAATCTCAAAATTGATTTTAAGTTTCATTTTTTTTTACTGTTTTGGATAGACTTGTTACTCACTTTAAATGGTTTTAAAATCTTATAATTGATTTAAGTTGAATTTTTTACATTTTTCATTTAAATAGACTATAATTAAATGTTTACCTCAAAAACGTGTAGAAAAATACATTTATTCAGAAGAAAAGTCTACTTATAGCCTCCCATTTCTTCACAAGACTTATTACTCGTTTTAAATGATCTTATAATCTCAAAATTGATTTTAAGTTTAATTTCTTTTACATTTTTAGTTAGAATAGATAATAATTGAATGTTTACCTCGAGAAACATGAAGAAAAAACCATTCATTGGCAAGAAAAGTCCATTTATCGTCTCTCATTCCTTCAAAACCCTTATTACTCGCTTTAAATGATTTTATGATCTCAAAATTAATTTTAAGTTCCATTTGTTTTACATTTTTAGTTAAAAATAATAATAATTGAATGTTTAGCTCGAGAAACTTGAAGAAAAAAGCATTCATTGGCAAGAAAAGTCTATTTGTAGTCTCTCACTTCTTCAAAACCCTTATTACTCGCTTTAAAAGATTTTATAATCTCAAAATTGATTTTGAGTTCAATTGTTTTTTACTTTTTTTTATTAAAAAAGATTATAATTGAGTCTCTACATCGACAAACATGAAGAAGAAAGCATTCATTGGCATGAACAGTCCATTTATTGTCACCCATTCCTTCAAAAGCCTTATTACTCACTTTAAATTGTTTTATAATCTCAAAATTGATTTTAAGTTCAATTTATTTTTATTGTTTGCTTAAAACAGATTATAATTGAATGCCTACCTTAGCAAATGTGTAGAAAAGTCATTCATTCGCAAGAAAAGTCCATTTATAGTCTCCCATTCCTTTAAAAGCCTTGTTACTCACTTTAAATAGTT
>NW_018397856.1:23774-23907 GCF_002168275.2 Theobroma umbraticum | reverse complement strand
AAATCTACTTATAGTCTCCCATTCCTTCAAAAGCTTTATTACTCGCTTTAAACGGTTTTATAATTTCAAAATTGATTTTAAGTTCAATTTTTTTTACAGTTTTAGTTAAAACAGATAATAATTGAATGTTTAC
>NW_018397856.1:23648-23764 GCF_002168275.2 Theobroma umbraticum | reverse complement strand
ATGAAGAAAAAAGTATTCATTGGTAAGAAAAGTCAATTTATAGTCTCTCTCTCCTTTAAAGCCCTTATTACTCACTTTAAATCATTTTATAATCTCAAAATTGATTTTAAGTTCAA
>NW_018397856.1:22447-23548 GCF_002168275.2 Theobroma umbraticum | reverse complement strand
AAGGCTTATTACTCACTTTAAATAGTTTTATAATCTCATAACTGATTTTAAGTTCAAGTGTTTTACATTTTTAGTTAAAACGATAATAATTGAATGTGCACCTTGAGAAACATGAAGAAAAAAACATTCATTGGTAAGAAAAGTCTATTTATAGTCTCTCATTTCTTCAAAAACCTTATTACTCGCTTTAAATGGTTTTATAAACTCAAAATTGATTTTGAGTTCAATTTTTTTTTTTACTTTTTTGGTTAAAACAGATTATAATTGAATCTCTAAATTGGGAAACATGAAGAAAAAAGTATTCATTGGCACGAAAAGACCATTTATTGTCACCCATTCCTTCAGAAGCCTTGTCACTCACTTTAAATGGTTTTATAATCACAAAATTGATTTTAAGTTCAATCTGTTCTCATTTTTTGCTTAAAACAGATTATAATTGAAGGTCTACAATGACAAACATGTAGAAAAACCCATTTATTTGAAAAAAAAGTCTATTTATAGTCTCCCATTCCTTCAAAAGTATTATTACTAGGCTTAAATGATTTTATAATCTCATAATCGCATTTAAGTTGAATTTCTTTATATTTTTCATTAAAACATATTATAATTGAATGCCTACCTCAACAAACGTGTAGAAAAAGCCATTCATTGACAAGAAAAGTCCATTTATAGTCTCCCATTCCTCTAAAAGCCTTGTTACTCACTTTGAATGGTTTTAAAATCTCATAAGTGATTTTAAGTTGAATTTTTTACATTTTTCATTAAAACAGACTATAATTAAATGCCTACCCCAGAAAATGTGTAGAAAAATACATTTATTCAGAAGAAAAGTCTACTTATAGTCTCCCATTGCTTCAAAAGCCTTCTTACTCGCTTTAAATGATCTTATAATCTCAAAATTGATTTTGAGTTCAATTTTTTTTTACATTGTTAGTTAAAACATATAATAATTGAATATTTACCTCGAAAAACATAAAGAAGAAAGCATTTATTGGCAAGAAAAGTCCATTTATAGTCTCCTATTCTTTCAAAACCCTTATTACCCGCTTTAAATGGTTTTATAATTTCAAAATTGATTTTAAGTTTAATTTTTTTTACTTT
>NW_018397856.1:22158-22289 GCF_002168275.2 Theobroma umbraticum | reverse complement strand
CTCACTTTAAATGGTTTTATAATCTTCTAATTGATTTTAAGTTGAATTATTTTAAATTTTTCATTGAAATATACTACAATTAAATGTCTACCTTGAGAAATGTGAAGAAAAAAGCATTCATTGGCAAGAAA
>NW_018397856.1:21950-22058 GCF_002168275.2 Theobroma umbraticum | reverse complement strand
TTTTACATTTTTAGTTAAAACAGATAATAATTAAATGTTTACCTTGAGAAACATAACGAAAAAAGCATTCATTGGGAAGAAAAGTCTATTTATAGTTTCCCATTCCTT
>NW_018397856.1:21848-21940 GCF_002168275.2 Theobroma umbraticum | reverse complement strand
ATTACTCACTTTAAATGGTTTATAATCTCAAAATTGATTTTAAGTTCAATTTCTTTTTTATTTTTTTGGTTAAAACAGATTATAATTGAATG
>NW_018397856.1:21600-21838 GCF_002168275.2 Theobroma umbraticum | reverse complement strand
GAAACATGAAGAAAAAAGCATTCATTCGTAAGAAAAGTCCATTTATAGTCAGCCATTCTTTGTAAACCCCTATTACTCGCTTTAAATAGTTTTATAATCTCCTAATTGATTTCAAGTTGAATTATTTTACATTTTTCATTTAAACAGACTACAATTGAATGTGTACCTCAAAAAATGTGAAGAAAAAAGCATTCATTCGCAAGAAAAGTCTATTTATAGCCACCCATTCCTTCAAAAG
>NW_018397856.1:21169-21377 GCF_002168275.2 Theobroma umbraticum | reverse complement strand
TTTTATAATCTCAAAATTGATCTTAAGCTCAATTTTTTTTTTTACTTTTTTGGTTAAAACAGATTATACTTGAATGTCCAAGTTAGGAAACATGAATAAAAAAGCATTTATTGACAAAAAAAGTCCATTTATAGTCACCCATTCTTTCAAAACTCTTATTACTTGCTTTAAATGGTTTTATAATCTCCTAATTGATTTTAAGTTGAAT
>NW_018397856.1:20686-20812 GCF_002168275.2 Theobroma umbraticum | reverse complement strand
TTATTGCTCGCTTTAAATGGTTTTATAATCCCAAAATTGATTTTAAGTTCAATTGTTTTTTTACTTTTTTAGTTAAAACATATTATAATTGAATGTATACGTTAAGAAACATGAAGAAAAAAGCAT
>NW_018397856.1:20495-20676 GCF_002168275.2 Theobroma umbraticum | reverse complement strand
GAAAAGTCCATTTAGAGTCACCCATTGCTTCAAAACCGTTATTACTCACTTTAATTGGTTTTATAATTTCCTAATTAGTTTTTAGTTGAATTGTTTTCTGTTTTTCATTAAAACAGAGTACAATTAAATGCATACCTTAAGAAACGTGAAGAAAAAAGTATTCATTGGCAAGAAAAGTCCA
>NW_018397856.1:20184-20485 GCF_002168275.2 Theobroma umbraticum | reverse complement strand
CCCATTCCTTCAAAAGGCTTATTACTCGCATTAAATGGTTTTATAATCTCAAAATTGATTTTCAGTTTAATTTTTTTCTATATTTTTCATTAAAACACAAAATAATTGAATGTTTGCCTCGAGAAACATGAAGAAAAAAGCATTCATTGGCAAGAAAAATTCATTTGTAGTCTCTCATTCCTTCAAAACCCTTATTACTCGCTTTAAATGGTTTATAATCTCAAAATTGATTTTAAGTTCAATCTATTTTTATTTTTGTTTAAAATAGATTATAGTTGAATGTCTACGATGAGAAACATGT
>NW_018397856.1:19920-20174 GCF_002168275.2 Theobroma umbraticum | reverse complement strand
TTTATTTGGAAGAAAAGTCCATTTATATTCTCTCAATCCTTTAAAATCCTTATTACTAGGCTTAAATGGTTTCATAATCTCATAATTGTATTTAAGTTGAATTTTTTTATATTTTTCATTCAAACAGATTATAATTGAATGCTGACCTCAACAAACGTGTAAAAAAAGCCATTCATTGATAAGAAAAGTGCATTTATAGTCTCCCATTTTGTTAGAAGCCTTGTTACTCACTTTAAATGGTTTTAGAATCTCAT
>NW_018397856.1:19777-19910 GCF_002168275.2 Theobroma umbraticum | reverse complement strand
AAGTTGAATTTTTTACATTTTTCTTTAAAACAGACTATAATTAAATGCCTGGCTCAGAAAACGTGTACAAAAACACATTTATTCATAAGAAAAGTCTACTTATAGTCTCGCATTGCTTCAAAAGCCTTGTTAC
>NW_018397856.1:19392-19487 GCF_002168275.2 Theobroma umbraticum | reverse complement strand
TTATAATCTCAAAATTTATTTTAAGTTTAATTTTTCATACATTTTTAGTTAAAATAGACAATAATTGAATTTTTTCAGCGAGAAATATAAAGAAA
>NW_018397856.1:19190-19382 GCF_002168275.2 Theobroma umbraticum | reverse complement strand
TTGGCAAGAAAAGTCCATTTATAGTCTCCCAATCCGTCAAATCAATTTAATTGGTTTTATAATCTCAAAATTGATCTTAAGTTCAATTTTTTTTTTTACTTTTTTAGTTCAAACATATTATAATTGAATGTCCATGTTAGGAAATATGAACAAAAAAGCATTTATTGACAAGAAAAGTCCATTTATAGTCAC
>NW_018397856.1:18970-19045 GCF_002168275.2 Theobroma umbraticum | reverse complement strand
GGCAAGAAAAGTCTATTTATAGTCATCCATTCTTTTAAACTGCTTATTACTCACTTTAAATAGTTTTATAATCTC
>NW_018397856.1:18840-18960 GCF_002168275.2 Theobroma umbraticum | reverse complement strand
TTAAGTTGAATTGTTTTACATTTTTAGTTCAAACAGACAATAATTGAATGTGTATCTTGAGAAATGTGAAGAAAAAAGCATTCATTGGTAAGAAAAGTTCATTTATAGTTTCCCATTCCT
>NW_018397856.1:18699-18830 GCF_002168275.2 Theobroma umbraticum | reverse complement strand
TATTGCTCGCTTTAAATGGTTTTATAATCCCAAAATTGATTTTAAGTTCAATTATTTTTTTTACTTTTTTGGTTAAAACAAATTATAATTAAATGTCTACGTTAAGAAACATGAAGAAAAAAGCATTCATT
>NW_018397856.1:18524-18689 GCF_002168275.2 Theobroma umbraticum | reverse complement strand
GTCCATTTAGAGTCACCCATTGCTTCAAAACCGTTATTACCCACTTTAATTGGTTTTATAATCTCCTAATTAATTTTTAGTTGAATTTTTTTACATTTTTCATTAAAACAGAGTACAATTGAATGTATACCTTAAGAAACGTGAAGAAAAAAGTATTCATTGGCA
>NW_018397856.1:18333-18495 GCF_002168275.2 Theobroma umbraticum | reverse complement strand
TTCAAAAGGCTTATTACTCGCTTTAAATGGTTTTATAATCTCAAAATTGATTTTCAGTTTAACTTTTTTCTATATTTTTCATTAAAACACAAAATAATTGAATGTTTGCCTCAAGAAACATGAAGAAAAAAGCATTCATTGGCAAGAAAAATTCATTTATAG
>NW_018397856.1:18120-18233 GCF_002168275.2 Theobroma umbraticum | reverse complement strand
TTTTCTTCATGTTTCTCAAGGTAAACATTTAATTATTATCTGTTTTAACCAAAAATGTAGAAAAAATTAAACTTAAAATCAATTTTGAGATTATAAAATCATTTAAAGCGAGT
>NW_018397856.1:17634-17754 GCF_002168275.2 Theobroma umbraticum | reverse complement strand
AAGCGAGCAATAAGGGTTTTGAAGAAATGGGAAACTATAAATGGACATTCCTTGCCAATGAATGCTTTTTTCTTCACGTTTCTCAAGGTATATTCAATTATTGTCTGCTTTAACTAAAAA
>NW_018397856.1:17529-17624 GCF_002168275.2 Theobroma umbraticum | reverse complement strand
TTCAACTTAAAATCAGTTATAAGATTATAAAACTATTTAAAGTGAGTAATAACCCTTTCAAAATAATGGGTGACTGTAAATAGACTTTTCTTGCC
>NW_018397856.1:17441-17519 GCF_002168275.2 Theobroma umbraticum | reverse complement strand
TTTTTCTTCACGTTTCTCAAGGTATACATTCAATTGTAGTCTGTCTTAATAAAACATATAAAATAATTCAACTTAAAA
>NW_018397856.1:17260-17431 GCF_002168275.2 Theobroma umbraticum | reverse complement strand
GATTATAAAACCATTTAAAGCGCGTAATAAGAGTTTTGAAAGAATAGGTGATAATAATTAGACTTTTCTTGCCAATAAATACTTTTTTCTTCATGTTTCCTAACGTAGACATTGAATTATAATCTGTTTTAACCAAAAAAGTAAAAAAAAAAATTGAACTTAAGATCAATT
>NW_018397856.1:17088-17250 GCF_002168275.2 Theobroma umbraticum | reverse complement strand
AAAACCATTTAAAGCGAGTAATAAGACTTTTGATGGACTAGGAGACTATAAATGGACTTTTCTTGCGAATGAATACTTTTATCTTTATATTTCTCGCTAAAAAAATTCAATTATTGTCTGTTTTAACTAAAAATGTATGAAAAATTAAACTTAAAATAAATT
>NW_018397856.1:16869-16988 GCF_002168275.2 Theobroma umbraticum | reverse complement strand
ATCTCAAAATTGATTTTAAGTTTAATTTTTTTTATATTTTTAGTTAAAACAGATAATAATTAAATGTTTACCTTTAGAAACATGAAGAAAAAAGCATTCATTGGGAAGAAAAGTCTATT
>NW_018397856.1:16605-16859 GCF_002168275.2 Theobroma umbraticum | reverse complement strand
CATTCCTTCAAAAGCCTTATTACTCACTTTAAATGGTTTATAATCCCAAAATTGATTTTAAGATCAATTTTTTTTTTACTTTTTTGTTTAAAACGGATTATACTTAAATGTCTATGTTAAGAAAAATGAAGAAAAAAACATTCGTTGGCAAGAAAAGTCCATTTATAGTCACCCATTTTTTGTAAACCCCTATTACTCGTTTTAAATAGTTTTATAATCTCCTAATTGATTTTAAGTTGAATTGTTTTACATTT
>NW_018397856.1:16261-16521 GCF_002168275.2 Theobroma umbraticum | reverse complement strand
AAAGTCTATTTATAGCCACTCATTCCTTCAAAAGGCTTATTACTCGCTTTAAATGGTTTTGTAATCTCAAAATTTATTTTAAGTTTAATTTTTCATACATTTTTAGTTAAAACGGACAATAATTGAATTTTTTCCTTGAGAAATATAAAGAAAAAAGTATTCATTGCAAGAAAAGTCCATTTATAGTCTCCTAGTCTGTCAAAAGACTTATTACTCGCTTTAAATGGTTTTATAATCTCAAAATTGATCTTAAGTTCAAT
>NW_018397856.1:15583-15957 GCF_002168275.2 Theobroma umbraticum | reverse complement strand
TTCATTGGCAAGAAAAGTCTATTTATAGTCACCTATTATTTTAAAAGGCTTATTACTCACTTTAAATAGTTTTATAATCTCATAACTAATTTTAAATTCAATTGTTTTACATTTTTTGTTAAAATAGACAATAATTAAATGTACCTTGAGAAACGTGAAGAAAAAAGTATTCATTGGCAAGGAAAGTTCATTTATAGTTTCCCATTTCTTCAAAACCCTTATTGCTCGCTTTAAATGATTTTATAATCTAAAAATTGATTTTAAGTTCAATTTTTTTTTACTTTTTTAGTTAAAAGAGATTATAATTGAATTTCTACGTTAAGAAACATGTAGAAAAAAGCATTCATTGGCAAGAAAAGTCCATTTAGAGTCAC
>NW_018397856.1:15238-15376 GCF_002168275.2 Theobroma umbraticum | reverse complement strand
ATCTCAAAATTGATTTTAAGTTTAATTTTTTTTACATTTTTGGTTAAAACAGATAATAATTAAATGTTTACCTTGAGAAACATAAGGAAAAAAACATTCATTGGGAAGAAAAGTCTATTTATAGTTTCTCATTCCTTC
>NW_018397856.1:14671-15133 GCF_002168275.2 Theobroma umbraticum | reverse complement strand
TTTTTTTACATTTTTGGTTAAAACAGATAATAATTAAATGTTTACATTTAGAAACATAAAAAAAAAGCATTCATTGGGAGGAAAAGTCTATTTATAGTTTCCAATTCCTTCAAAAGCCTTATTACTCACTTTGAATGGTTTATAATCCCAAAATTGATTTTAAGTTCAATTTTTTTTTTTACTTTTTTGGTTAAAACGGATTATAATTGAATGTCTACGTTAAGAAAAATGAAGATAAAAGCATTCGTTGGCAAGAAAAGTCTATTTATAGTCACCCATTTTTTGTAAACCCCTATTACTCGCTTTCAATGGTTTTATAATCTCCTAATTTATTTGAAGTTGAATTATCTTACATTTTTCATTAAAACATACTACAATTGAATGTGTACCTAGAAAAACGTGAAGAAAAAAACATTCATTCGCAAGAAAAGTCTATTTATAGCCACCCATTCCTTCAAAAGG
>NW_018397856.1:14490-14661 GCF_002168275.2 Theobroma umbraticum | reverse complement strand
GCTTTAAATGGTTTTATAATCTCAAAATTTATTTTAAGTTTAATTTTTCATTTATTTTTAGTTAAAACAGACGATAATTAAATTTTTTCAGCGAGAAATATAAAGATAAAAGTATTCATTGGCAAGAAAAGTCCATTTATAGTCTCCTAGTCCGTCAAAGTCTTATTACTC
>NW_018397856.1:13654-14285 GCF_002168275.2 Theobroma umbraticum | reverse complement strand
TTTATAATCTCCTAATTGATTTTAAGTTGAATTATTTTATATTTTTTATTAAGATAGACTACAATTGAATGTATACCTCGAGGAACATGAAGAAAAAAATATTCATTGGGAAGAAAAGTCTATTTATAGTCACCCATTGTTTTAAAAGGGTTATTACTGACTTTAAATAGTTTTATTATCTCATAACTAATTTTAAGTTGAATTGTTTTACATTTTTATTTAAAATAGACAATAATTGAATGTACCTTGAGAAACATGAAGAAAAAAGCATTCATTTGTAAGGAATGTTGATTTATAGTTTCCCATTTCTTCAAAACCCTTATTGCTCGCTTTAAATGGTTTTATAATCTCAAAATTGATTTTAAGTTCTTTTTTTTTTTTACTTTTTTGGTTAAAACAGATTATAACTAAATGTCTACGTTAAGAAACATGCAGAAAAAAGCATTCATTAACAAGAAAAGTCTACTTAGAGTCACCCATTGCTTCAAAACCGTTATTACTCACTTTAGATAGTTTTATAATCTCCTAATTAATTTTTAGTTGAATTGTTTCACATTTTTCATTAAAACAGAGTACAATTGAATGTATACCTTCAGTAACATGAAGAAAAAAGTATTCATTGGCAAGAAAA
>NW_018397856.1:13523-13624 GCF_002168275.2 Theobroma umbraticum | reverse complement strand
CTCGCTTTAAATGATTTTATAATCTCAAAATTGATTTTAAGTTTATTTTTTTTACATTTTTAGTTTAAATAGATAATAATTAAATGTTTACCTTGAGAAAC
>NW_018397856.1:13250-13513 GCF_002168275.2 Theobroma umbraticum | reverse complement strand
AAGAATTCATTGGGAAGAAAAGTCTATTTATAATTTCCCATTCCTTCAAAAGCCTTATTATTCACTTTAAATGGTCTATAATCTCAAAATTGATTTTAAGTTCAATTTGTTTTTTACTTTTTTGGTTAAAACAGACTATAATTGAATGTCTGTGTTAAGAAACATGAAGAAAACAGCATTTATTGGCAAGAAAAGTCCATTTATAGTCACCCATTCTTCGTAAACCCCTATTACTCGCTTTAAATGGTTTTATAATCTCCTAA
>NW_018397856.1:13128-13240 GCF_002168275.2 Theobroma umbraticum | reverse complement strand
GTTGAATTATTTTATATTTTTTATTAAGACAGACTACAATTGAATGTATACCTCGAGGAACATGAAGAAAAAAGCATTTATTGGCAAGAAAAGTCTATTTATAGTCACCCAT
>NW_018397856.1:12351-13028 GCF_002168275.2 Theobroma umbraticum | reverse complement strand
CAAAAGCCTTATTGCTCACTTTAAATGGTTTATAATCTCAAAATTGATTTTAAGTTTAATTTTTTTTTACTTTTTTGGTAAAAACAGATTATAATTGAATGTCTATGTTAAGAAACATGAAGAAAAAAGCATTCATTAGCAAGAAAAGTCTATTTATAGTCACCCATTCTTTGTAAACCCTTATTACTCGCTTTAAATGGTTTTATAATCTCCTAATTTATTTTAAGTTGAATTATTTTACATTTTTCTTTAAAACAGACTACAATTGAATGTGTACCTTGAAAAACATGATGAAAAAAGCATTCATTTGCAAGAAAAGTCTATTTATAGCCACTCATTCCTTCAAAAGGCTTATTACTCGCTTTAAATAGTTTTATAGTCTTAAAATTTATTTTAAGTTTAATTTTTCAGACATTTTTAGTTAAAACAGACAATAATTGAATTTTTTCCGTGAGAAATATAAAGATAAAAGTATTCATTGGCAAGAAAAGTCCATTTATAGTTTCCTAGCCAGTCAAAAGTCTTATTACTCGCTTTAAATGGTTTTATAATCTCCTAATTGATTTTAAGTTGAATTGTTTTCTATTTTTTATTAAAACAGACTACAATTGAATATATACCTCGAGAAACGTGAAGGAAAAAGCATTCATTGGTAAGAAAAGTCTATTTATAGTCAC
>NW_018397856.1:11741-12116 GCF_002168275.2 Theobroma umbraticum | reverse complement strand
TTGAGAAACATGAAGAAAAAAGCATTCATTGGCAAGAAAAGTTCATTTATAGTTTCCCATTCCTTCAAAACCCTTATTGCTTGCTTTAAATGGTTTTACAATCTCAAAATTGATTTGAAGTTTAATTTTTTTTTTTACTTTTTTTATTAAAACAGATTATAATTGAATGTCTACATTAAGAAACATGAAGAAAAAAGCATTCATTGGCAAGAAAAGTCCATTTAGAGTCACCCATTGCTTCAAAACCATTATTACTCAGTTTAAATAGTTTAATTGAATTGTGTTATGTTTTTCATTAAAACAGAGTACAGTTGAATGTACACCTTAAGAAACGTGAAGAAAAAAGTATTCATTGGCAAGAAAAGTCCATTTATA
>NW_018397856.1:11471-11641 GCF_002168275.2 Theobroma umbraticum | reverse complement strand
ACCCATTCCTTCAAAAGGCTTATTACTCGCTTTAAATGGTTTTATAATCTCAAATTTTATTTTCAGTTTAATTTTTCATACATTTGTAGTTAAAATAGACAATAATTGAATTTTTTCTCGAGAAATATAAAGAAAAAAGTATTCATTGGCAAGAAAAGTCCATTTATAGT
>NW_018397856.1:10984-11095 GCF_002168275.2 Theobroma umbraticum | reverse complement strand
TTTAAGTTGAATTGTTTTACATTTTTTGTTAAAACAGACAATAATTGAATGTGTACATTGAGAAACGTGAAGAAAAAAGTATTCATTGGTAAGGAAAGTTCATTTATAGTT
>NW_018397856.1:10607-10729 GCF_002168275.2 Theobroma umbraticum | reverse complement strand
TTTAGTTGAATTGGTTTACATTTTTCATTAAAACAGAGTACAATTGAATGTTTACCTTAGGAAACATGAGGAAAAAAACATTCATTGGGAAGAAAAGTCTATTTATAGTTTCTCATTCCTTC
>NW_018397856.1:10398-10507 GCF_002168275.2 Theobroma umbraticum | reverse complement strand
GTTTTAATGAAAAATGTAAAACAATTCAACTTAAAATCAATTAGAAGATTGTAAAACTATTTAAAGCAAGTAATAACGATTTTGAAGGAATGGGTGACTATAAATAGAC
>NW_018397856.1:10192-10388 GCF_002168275.2 Theobroma umbraticum | reverse complement strand
AATGAATACTTTTTTCTTCACGTTTCTTAATGTAGACATTCAATTATAATCTGTTTTAAAAAAAAAAGTAAAAACAAATTGATGTTAAAATCAATTTTGATATTATAAAACTATTTAAAGTGAATAATAAGGGTTTTGATGAAATGAGAGACTATAAATGGACTTTTCTTGCCAATGAATGCTTTTTCTTCATGTT
>NW_018397856.1:5559-10094 GCF_002168275.2 Theobroma umbraticum | reverse complement strand
AAATCAATTATGAGATTATAAAATTATTTAAAGCAAGTAATAAGGCTTTTGAAGCAATGGGCATCTATAAAAGGACTTTTCTTTCAAATAAATTGTTTTTCCACAAGTTTTCTGAGGCAATCATTCAATTATAGTCTGCATTAATAAAAAAAAATTCAACTCAAATCAACTATGAGATTGTAAAACTATTTGAAGCGAGTAATAAGGCTTTGGAAAGAAGTGGAGACTATAAATGGACTTTTCTTGCCAATGAATTACTTTTTCTACACGTTTCTTGAGGCAGGCATTCAACTATAGCCTGTTTTGATGAAAAATTGTAAAAAAAGTCAACTCAAAATCATATATGAGATTATAAAACCATTTAGAGCGAGTAATAAGGCTTTCGAAGGAATGAGAGACTATAAATGGACTTTTATTCTAAATGAATGTATTTTTCTTTACGTTTCCCAAGGTAGGCATCCAATTATAGTATGTTTTAATGAAAAACATAAAAAATTCAACTTAAAATTAATTTTGAGATTATAAAACCAATTAAAGCGAGTAATAAGGCTTTTAAAGGAATGAGTGACTATAAATGGACTTTTCTTGTCAATAACTATCTTTTTCTTCATGATTCTTGAGGTAGACATACAATTATTGTCTGTTTTAATCAAAACTGTAAACAAAATCAACTTAAAATTAATTGTGAGATTATAAAACTATTTAAAGGGAGTAATAAGGCTTTTGAAGGAATAGGTGACTGTAAATGCACTTTTTATCTCAATGAATAGTTTTTTGTACACATTTCCCGAGCCAAGCATTCAATTATAGTCTGTTTAATGAAAAATGTAAAAAAATTTAACTTAAAATTAATTATGTAATTATAAAACCATTGAAAGCGAGCAATAAGGCTTTTCAAGGAATGGGTAACTATAAATGGATTTTTCTTGCCATTGAATCCCTTCTTTTTCATGTTTCTTAAGGTCAACATTCAATTGTTGTTTGTTTTAGCCAAAAATGTAAAAAAATTCAACTTAAAATCAAGTTTGAAATTATAAAACTATTTAAAGCGAGTAATGAGCCTTTGAAGTAATGGGTGACTATAAATAGACTTTTCTTACCTATGAATGCTTTTTTCTTCATGTTTCTAGAGGTACACATTCAATTATTGTCTGTTTTAACTAAAAATGTGAAACAATTCAACTTAAAATCAGTTACGAGATTATAAAATCATTTAAAGCAAGTAATAAGCCTTTTGAAGGAATAAGTGACTATAAATGAACTTTTCTTGCTAATGAATGCCTTTTATTTCATATTTCTTAAAGTAGACATCCAATTATAGTCTGTTTTAACCAAAAATGTAAAAAACTCAACTTAATATCATTTATGAGATTATAAAACCATTTAAAGCGAGTAATAAGCCTTTTGAAGGAATGGGTGACTATAAATAGACTTTTCTTGCAATTGAATGTTGTTTTCTTCATGTTTATTGAGGTAGACATTCAATTCTAGTCTGTTCTAATCAAAAATGTAACAAAATTCAACTTAAAATCAATTATGAGATTATAAAACCATTTAAAGCGAGCAATAAGCCTTTTTAAGGAATGGATGACTATAATAGACTTTTCTTCTCAATGAATATCTTTTTCTATAATTTTCCCAAGGTAGACATTCAATTATAGTCTGTTTTTATGAAAAATGTAAAAAAATGAACTTAAAATCAATTATGAGATTATAAAACCATTTAAGGGGAATAATAAGGTTTTTTGAAGGAATGGGTGACTGTAAATGGACTTTTCTTCTCAATGAATAGCTTTTTCTATACATTTCTTGAGGTAGGTAGTTAATTCTAGCCTGTTTTAATGAAAAATGTAAAAAAATATTCAACTTAAAATTAACTCTGAGATTGTAAAATCATTTAAAGCGAGTAATAAAGTTTTTGAAGGAATGAGCGACTGTAAATGATCTTCTCTTACTAATGAATGACTTTTTCTATACGTTTCTCAAGGCAAGCATTCAATTATAGCCCATTTTAGTAAAAAATATAAAAAAATTCAACTTAAAATCAATTATGAGATTATAAAACTATTTAAAGCGAGTAATAAGGCTTTTAAGAAAATGAGAGACTATAAATAAACTTTTCTTCCAAATAAATGAGTTTTTCTCTGTGTTTCCTGAGACAGGCAATCAATTATAGTCTGTTTGAATGAAGAATATAAAAAAATTTGACTTAAAATTAATTTTGAGATTATAAAACCATCTAAAGCGAGTAATAAGGCTTTTGATGGAATGGGTGACTATAAATGGACTTTTCTTACTAATGAATGCCCTTTTCTTCATGTTTCTTGAGGTAGACATTCAATTATTATCTGTTTAAACTAAAAATGTAAAAAAATTTAACTTAAAATCAGTTATGAGATTATAAAACTATTTAAAGCGAATAATAAGCCTTTTGAAGGAATGGGTGACTATAAATAGAATTTTCATACCAATGAATCTTTTTTTCTTCACGTTTCTCAAGGTAAACATTCAATTATAGTCTGTTTTAACAAAAAATGTAAAAAAATTTAACTTAAAATCAGTTATGAGATTATAAAACTATTTACATCGAGTAATAAGCCTTTTGAAGGAATGGGTGACTATAAATGAACTTTTCTTGCCAATGAATACCTTTTTCTTCATGTTTCTCAAGGTACACATTCAATTGTAGTCTGTTTTAATAAAAAATGTAAAACAATTCAATTTAAAATCAATTAGGAGATTATAAAACTATTTAAAGCGAGTAATAATGGTTTTGAAGGAATAGGTGACTATAAATGGATTTTTCTTACCAACGAATGTTTTTTTCTTAACGTTTCTTAACATAGACATTCAATTATAATCTGTTTTAACCAAAAAAGGAAAAAAATTAACTTAAAATCAATTTTGAGATTATAAAACCATTAATGCGAGTAACAAGGCTTTTGAATTGTTTTAATGAAAAATATAAAAAATTTAATTTAAAATTAATTATGAGATTATAGAACCATTTAAAGCGAGTAAAAAGGCTTTTGAAGAAATGAAAGACTATAAATGGACTTTTCTTGCTAATGAATGATTTTTTCTACATGTTTCTTAAGGCAAACATTCAATTATAGTCTATTTTAATGAAAAATATAAAAAAATTCAACTTTTATACAATTATGAGATTATAAAGCCATTTAAGGCTACCAATAAGGCTTTTAAAGGAATGAGTGATTATAAATGAACTTTTCTTATCAATGAATGGCTTTTTCTACATGTTTCCCAATGTTGACACTCAATTATAGTTTGTTTTAATGAAAAATATAAAAAAAATCAACTTAAAATCAATTATGAGATTATAAAACTATTGAAAGCGAGTACAAAGGTTTTGAAAGAATGGGTTACTACAAATGGACTTTTCCTGCCAATGATTTCCTTTTTCTTAATTTTTCTCAAGGCAAACATTCAATTATAATCTGTTTTAACCAAAAATGTTAAAAAAATTGAACTTAAGGTCAATTTTTAGATTATAAAACCTTTTAAAGTGAGTAATAAGGCTTTTGAAAGAATGGGAGACTATAAATAGTTTTTTCTTTTGAATAAATGTATTTTTCTACATATTTTTTGAGGTAGGTATTTAATTATAGTCTGTTTGAATGAAAAATGTAAAAAATTCAACCTAAAATCAATTATGAGATTCTAAAACCATTTAAAGTGAGTAACAAGGCTTTTGAAGGAATGAGAGACTATAAATGGACTTTTCTTGCCAATGAATGGCTTTTTCTACACGTTTATTGAGGCAGGCATTCAATTATAGTCTGTTTTAATGAAATATGGAAAAAATTCAACTTAAATACAATTATGAGATTATAAAATCATTTAAGGCTAATAAGGCTTTTGAAAGAATGGGAGACTATAAATGGACTTTTCTTCTGAATAAATGAGTTTTTTTACACGTTTCTTGTTGTAGACATTCAATTATAATCAGTTTTAAGCAAAAAATCAAAAAAATTTAACTTAAAATCAATTTTGAGATTATAAAATCATTTAAAATGAGTAATAAAGCTTTGAAGGAATGGGTGACAATAAATGGACTTTTCTTGCCAATGAATGCTTTTTTCTTCACGTTTCTCAGCGTAGACATTCAATTATAATCTGTTATAACGAAAAAGGTAAAAAAATGAAACTTAAAATCAATTTTGAGATTATAAAATCATTTAAAGAGAGTAATAAGGCTTTTGAAGGAATGAGAGACTATAAATAGACTTTTCTTGCCAATGAATGCTTTTTTCTTCATGTTTCAAGAGCTAGGCATTCAATTATTATCTGTTTTAACCGAAAATATAAAAAAATTAAACTTAAAATCAATTATGAGATCATAAAACTTTTAAAGCCAGTAATAAAGCTTTTGAAGGAATGAGAGACTATAAATGAGCTTTTCTTACTAATGAATGGATTTTTTTTACACATTTCTCAGGGCAATCATTCAATTATATTCTGTTTGAATGAAAAATGTAAAACAATTCAACTTAAAATCAATTATGAGATTATAA
>NW_018397856.1:5177-5386 GCF_002168275.2 Theobroma umbraticum | reverse complement strand
AAATCAATTACGAGATTATAAAACCATTTAAAGCGAGTAATAAGGCTTTTGATGAAATCGGAGACTATAAATAGACTTTTCTTGTCA
The DNA here is from genome assembly GCF_002168275.2 of Theobroma umbraticum. Taxonomy (NCBI): domain Eukaryota; kingdom Viridiplantae; phylum Streptophyta; class Magnoliopsida; order Malvales; family Malvaceae; genus Theobroma; species Theobroma umbraticum. Next base: position 5,299 of record NW_018397856.1, on the reverse strand, counting down.
ATGAATGCTTTTTTCTTTATGGTTCTCAAGGTAGATGTTCAATTATAGTATGTTTTAACCAAAAGTACAAAAAAATTCAACTTAAAATCATTTATGAGATTATAAAACCATTTAAAGTGAGT
>NW_018397856.1:3271-5060 GCF_002168275.2 Theobroma umbraticum | reverse complement strand
CAAAGTGAGAATTCAATTATAGTATGTTTTAACAAAAAATATATAAACAATCAACTTAAAACCAATTATGAGATTATAAAACCATTTAAAATGAGCAATAAAGTTTTGAAAGAATGGGTTACTATAAATGGATTTTTCTTGCCAATGAATGCCTTTTTCTTCACTATTCTCGAGATGAACATACAATTATAATCTGTTTTAACAAAAAATATAAAACAATTTGAACTTAAAATCATTTATGAGATTATAAAATCATTTAAAGTGAGTAATAAGGCTTTTGAAGGAATGAGTGACTATAAATGGACTTTTCTTGCCAATAAATACTTTTTTCTTTATGTTTCTCGAGGTAGACATTCAATTATAGTCTGCTTTAACCAAAAATTTAAAAAAATTCAACTTAAAGTCAGTTATGAGATTATAAAACTATTTAAAGCGAGCAATAAGCCTTTTTAAAGAATGAGTGACTATAAATAGACTTTTGTTGTCAATGAATACCTTTTTCTTCAAGTTTCTCAAGGTACACAATCAATTATTGTCTATTTTAACTAAAAATATAAAAAGATTCATTTTAAAATCAGTTATGAGATTATAAAACCATTTAATGCAAGTAATATGCCTTTTGAAGGAATGGGTGACTATAAATGGACTTTTTTTTGTCAATGAATACTTTTTTCTTCAGGTTTCTCGAGGTACACATTCAATTAATGTCTGTTTTAACTAAAAATCTAAAAAAATTTAACTTAAAATCAATTAGGAGATTATAAAAAAATTTGAAGTGAGTAATATGGCTTTTGAAGGAATGGGTGACTATAAATGGACTTTTCTTCTTAATGAATAGTTTTTTCTGCATGTTTCCCTGGGCAGGCATTTAATTATAGTTTGTTTTAATGAAAAATGTAAAAAAATTTAATTTAAAATCAATTATGAGATTAAAAAACCATTTAAAGTGAGTAATAAGGTTTTGATGGAATGGGTTACTACAGATGGACTTTTCTTGCTAATGAATGCCTTTCTATTCACTTTTTTCAAGGTAAACATTCAGTTATAATCTGTTTTATGCAAAAAAGTAAAAAATTGAACTTGAAATCAATTTTGAAATTATAAAACCATTTAAAGTGAGTAATAGGGCTTTTAAAAGAATGGGTGACTATAAATGGACTTTGCTTGCCAATAAATGCGTTTTTCTTAACGTTTCTTAGGTAAACATTCAATTATTGCATGTTTTAACCAAAACTGTAAAAAAAATGAACTTAAAATCAATTTTGAGATTATAAAACCATTTAAAGCGAGTAATAAGGCTTTTGAAGGAATGGGAGACTATAAATAGACTTTTCTTTTGAATAAATGTGTTTTTCTACATGTTTTTTGAAGTAGACATTTAATTATAGTCTGTTTTAATAAGAAACGTAAAAAATTTAACTTAAAATATGAGAATTTAAAACCATTTATAGTGAGTAACAAGGTTTTTGGAGGAATGAGAGACTATAAATAGACTTTTCTTACCAATGAATGGCTTTTCTACACGTTTATTGATGTAGGCATTCAATAATAGTCTGTTTGAATAAAAAATGAAAAACAAATCAACTTAAATACAATTATGAGATTATAAAATCATTTATGGCTAGTAATAAGGCTTTTGAAGGAATGAGAGACTATAAATGGACTTTTCTTTCAAATAAATGGGTTTTTCTATATGTTTCTCGTCGTAAACATTCAATTATAATCTGTTTTAAGCAAAAAATTAAAAAAAATTGAACTTAAAATTAATTTTGAGATTATAAAACCATTT
>NW_018397856.1:3113-3241 GCF_002168275.2 Theobroma umbraticum | reverse complement strand
GGTGACAATAAATAGACTTTTCTTGCCAATGAATGCTTTTTTCTTCACGTTTCTAGAGGTAAACATTCAATTATAGTATTTTTTAACCAAAAGTGTAAAAAATTCAACTTAAAATCAATTATGAGATT
>NW_018397856.1:1135-3079 GCF_002168275.2 Theobroma umbraticum | reverse complement strand
ACTATAAATGGACTTTTCTTATTAATGAATGGCTTTTTTCACATGTTTCTAGAGGTAGGCATTTAATTATTGTCTGTCTTAACTAAAATTATAAAAAATTGAATTTAAAATCAATTATGAGATTATAAAACCTTTAAAGCCAGAATGGATTTTTCTTGCCAATGAATTAATTTTTCTACATGTTTCTCAAGGCAACCATTCAATTATAGTTTGTTTTAATGAAAAGTGTAAAAAACTTCCACTTAAAATCAATTGTGAGATTATAAAATCATTTAAAGTAAGCAATAAGGCTTTTAAAAGAATGAGTGACTATAATGGACTTTTCTTGTCAATGAATATCTCTTTCTTCACGTTTCTCGAGGTAGACATTCAATTATAATCTGTTTTAACTAATAATGTAAAAGAATTTGAATCTAAAATCAATTATGAGATTATAAAACCATTTAAAGCGAGTAATAAGGCTTTTGATGGAATGGGAGACTATAAATAGACTTTTCTTGTCAATGAATGCTTTTTTCTTCACTTTTCTTGAGGTAGACGTTAAATTATAGTCTGTGTTAACCAAAAGTGTAAAAAAATTCAAATTAAAATCAAATATGAGATTATAAAACTATTTAAAGCGAGTAATGAGGCTTTTGAAGGAATGGGTGACTATAAATGGACTTTTCTTATCAATGAATGGCTTATTCCACACGTTTTCTAAAGTAAAAATTCAATTATAGTATGTTTTAATAAAAAATGTAAGAACAATCAACTTAAAACTAATTATGAGATTATAAAACCATTTAAAACGAGTAATAAGGTTTTGAAAGAATAGGTTAATATAAATAGACTTTTCTTTCCAATGAATGCCTTTTTCTGTATTTTTCTTGAGATAAACATACAATTATAATCTGTTTTAACTAAAAAAGTAAAAAAAATTGAACTTAAAATCATTTATGAGATTATAAAACCATTTAAAGTGAGTAATAAGGCTTTCGAAGGAATAGGAGACTAGAAATGGACTTTTCTTGTCAATGAATCTCATTTTCTTCATGTTTCTCGAGGTAGACATTTAATTATAGTCTGTTTTAACTAAAAATGTAAAAAAATTTAACTTAAAGTCAGTTATGAGATTATTAAATGATTTAAAGAGAGTAATAAGCCTTTTTAAGGAATAGGTGACTATAAATGGACTTTTCTTGCCAATGAATGCTTTTTCTTCATGTTTCTCAAGGTACGCATTCAATTATTATGTGTTTTAACCAAAAATGTAAAAAAATTCAACTTAAAATCAGTTTTGAGATTATAAAACCATTTAAAGCAAGTAATAAGTCTTTTGAAGGAATGAGTGACTATAAATAGACTTTTCTTACCGATGAATGCTTTTTCTTTACGTTACTCGAGGTACACATTCAATTATTATCTATTTTAACAAAAAATCTAAAAAAATTCAACTTAAAATCAATTATGAGATTATAAAATCATTTAAAGCAAGTAATATGGCTTTTGAAGGAATGGGTGACTATAAATAGACTATTCTTCTTAATGAATGGCTTTTTGTACATGTTTCATAGGATAGGCATTCAATTATAGTCTGTTTTAATAAAAAATATAAAAACATTTAACTTAAAATTAATTATGAGATTATCAAACCATTTAAAGCGAGTAATAAGGTTTTGATGAAATGGGTTACTACAAATGGACTTTTCTTGCCAATGAATCTCTTTTTCTTCACTTTTCTCGAGGTAAACATTCAATTATAATCTATTTTAAGCAAAAAAGTAAAAAAAAATTGAACTTGAAATCAATTTTGAGATTATAACTATTTAAAGCGAGTAATAAGGCTTTTGAAAGAATGGGTGACAATAAATGGACCTTGCTTGTCAATGAATGCGTTTTTCTTCACGTTTTTCGAGGTAGACATTCAATTATTGTATGTTTTAACCAAAAGTGTAAAAAAAA
>NW_018397856.1:619-788 GCF_002168275.2 Theobroma umbraticum | reverse complement strand
GCAAGCATTCAATTATAGTCTGTTTTAATGGAAAATGTAAAAAAATTCAACTTATATACAATTATGAGATTACAAAACCATTTAAGGCTACTAATAAGGCTCTTTAAGGAATGAGTGACTATAAATGGACTTTTCTTATCAATGAATGTCTTTTTCTACATGTTTCACA
>NW_018397856.1:0-161 GCF_002168275.2 Theobroma umbraticum | reverse complement strand
TAAGGCTTTTGAAGGAATAAGAGACTATAAATAGACTTTTCTTCCAAATAAATGTGTTTTTTTACATGTTTTACAAGGTAGGCATTTAATTATAGTCTATTTTAATAAAAAATGTAAAAAATTCATCTTAAAATCAATTATGAGATTTTAAAACCATTTAA
>NW_018397855.1:1062-1190 GCF_002168275.2 Theobroma umbraticum | reverse complement strand
ATTATAAAATCAACTGGAAAAATAAATTTATCTACCTTGACAAGAACATCTTCAGTAATTCCCTTAGGGTACAAATAAGAACGATCAGCCAATTGCAAAGTAACAGAAGTGGGTTTGCATTCCCCCAA
>NW_018397855.1:547-799 GCF_002168275.2 Theobroma umbraticum | reverse complement strand
GGGCATTTGTTCCAAAGCTTCAACAAAAGGAATATTTATGTGTAATTTCTTGAACACATTAAGGAACTTCTAAAATTGCTTTTCAAGCTTTTGCTTTTAGAGTCTTTGGGGAAAATGTGGTGGAGGATGGATGACTTGAGAGGTTCTTTGATTTTCAGACTTGTCATCATCTTTTTGTTCAATTTCAATTTCATTCTAACACATTCCTTCCTTATCAACATGTTCAATCTCATATTCAACTGCTTTTTGATT
>NW_018397855.1:0-117 GCF_002168275.2 Theobroma umbraticum | reverse complement strand
TCACAAACAACTAATGAATTTTGAACTGCATGAACTCCCAGTGTATCAAGCTTCCTGGGCAAAGTAGCTACTTGAGCAGTTAAGGTGCCAAGTGCATCAATTTCATAAGCTCCAACA
>NW_018397854.1:10677-13008 GCF_002168275.2 Theobroma umbraticum | reverse complement strand
TTATATTCACTCAAGCCTTTGAAAGCCTTATTACTCGCTTTAAATGGTTTTATAAGTTCATAATTATTTTTAAGTTGAATTGTTTTACATTTTTGATTAAAACAGATAATAATTAAATGTCTGCTTTAGGAAATGTGAAGCAAAAGCCACCCATTGGCAAGAGAAGTCCATTTATACTCACTCAAGCCTTCAAAAGCCTTATTATTCACTTTAAATGATTTTATAGTCTCATAATTAATTTTAAGTTGAATTTTTTTACATTTTCTATTAAAATATATTATAACTGAATGTCTGTCTTGAAAAATATGATGCAAACGCCATCCATTGAGAAGACAAGTCTATTTATATTCAGTCAAGCCTTTAAAAGCCTTATTACTCGCTTTAAATAGTTTTATAATCTCATAATTGATTTTAATTGATTTTTTTTTTACATTTTTGGTTAAAAGAGATACTAATTGAATGTCTGCCTAAGGAACGTGAAGTAAAAGTAATCCATTGGAAAAAAAAGTCTATTTATAATCACTAAAGCGTTCGAAAGCCTTATTACTCACTTTAAATAGTTTTATAGTCTCATAATTGATTTTAAGTTAAATTTTCTTACATTTGTGGTTAAAATAAATTATAACTAAGTATCTACCTCAAGAAACATGAAACAAAAGCCATCCAATGGCAAGAAAAGTCTATTTATATTCACTCGAGCCTTTGAAAGCCTTATTACTCACTTTAAATGTTTTTATAATCTCAGAATTGTCTAAAATTGAATTTTTTTTCATTTATGGTTAAATTAGATAATAATTGAATGTTTGCTTTGGAAAACGTGAAGCTAAAGTTACCCATTGGTAAGAAAAGTTCATTTATAGTCACATAAGCCTTTGAAAGCCTTATTAATCATTTTAAATGATTTTATAGTCTCATAATTGATTTTAAATCAAATTTTTTTACATGTTTTGTTAAAATAAATTATAACTTAATATCTACCTTAGGAAACCTAAAGCAAAAGTCATCCATCGGTAAGAAAATTCTATTTATGTTCACTCACGCCTACGAAAGCCTTATTACTTGCTTTAAATGGTTTTATAATCTCATAATTGGTTTTAGGTTGAATTTGTTTTATATTTTTTGTTAAAACAGATAATAATTGAATGTTTGCCTCAAGAAACATGAAAAAAAAACCTTCGTGAGCAACGAAGGTCCATTTCTAGTCACCCATGCCATAGAATGCCTTATTACTTGCTTTAAATAGTTTTATAATCTCATAATTGATTTTAAGTTGAATTTTTTTACATTTTGATTAAAATATATTATAGTTGAATGTCTACCTCAAGAAATGTGAAGCAAAAGTCATCCATTAGAAAGAAAAATCTATTTATATTCACTCAAGCCTTTGAAAGCCTTATTACTCACTCTAAATGGTTTTATAATCCCAAAATTATTTTTAAATTGAATTATTTTACATTTTTGGTTAAAATATTATAACTTAATGTTTACCTTCGAAAATGTGAAGCAAAAGCCATCTATTGGAAAGAAAAGTCTATTTATATTCACTAAAGTCTTTGAAAGCTTTATTACTCACTTTAAATATTTTTATAAACTCATAATTATTTTTAAGTTGAATTTTTTTTACATTTTTGATTAAAACAGATAATAATTGAATGTCTGCTTTAAGAAACGTGAAGCAAAACCACCCATTGGCAAGAAAAGTTTATTTATAGTCACTTAAGCCTTCGAAAACTTTATTATCACTTTAAATAGTTTTATAGCCTCATAATTGATTTTAAGTTGAATTTTTTTACACTTGTGGTTAAAATATATTATAACTAAATGTTTGTCTTAGAAAACATGAAACAAAAGCTATCCATTGGTAAGAAAAGTCTATTTGTATTCATTCAAGCCTTCGAAAGCCTTATTATTGGCTTTAAATGTTTTTATAAGCTCATAATTATTTTTAAGTTGAATTTTTTTATATTTTTTGTTAAAACAAATAATAATTGAATATCTGCTTTAGGAAACGTGAAGCAAAAGCTACCTATTGACAAGAAAACTCTATCTGTAGCTAGCCAAACCTTTGAAAGCCTTGTTCCCTACTTTAAATGGTTTTATAGTCTTATAATTGATTTTAGGTTAAGGTTTTTTTACATTTTTCGTAAAAATATATTATAATTTAATGTCTGCCTTAAGAAACGTGAAACAAAAGTCATCCATTGATAGGAAAATTCTATTTATATTCACTCAAGCCTTCAAAAGCCTTATTACTTGCTTTAAATGGTTTTATAATCTCATAATTATTTTTAAGTTGAGTTTTTTTATATTTTTAATTAAAATATATTATAA
>NW_018397854.1:8674-10577 GCF_002168275.2 Theobroma umbraticum | reverse complement strand
TTAAAATCAATTATGAGATTATAAAACCATGTAAAGCAAGTAATGAGGTGTTCGATGGCATGGTTGACTATAAATGGACTTTTATTGCTAATGAAAGGTTTTTTCTTCATATTTCTTGAGGTAAACATTCAATTGTTCTCTATTTCAATAAAAAATGTAAAATAAATTCAGCTTAAAATCAAATACAAGATTATAAAACCATTTAAAGTGAGTACTAAGACAGTCGATGGCATAAGTGACTATAAATGGACTTTTTTTCCTAATGAAAGTATTTTCTTCATGTTTCTCAATGCAAACATTTAATTATTATCTGTTTTAATCAAAAATATAAAAATAAATTCAACTTAAAATCAAATATGAGATTATAAAACCATTTAAAGCAAGTAATAAGCGGGTCGATGACATGGGTGACTGTAAATAGACTTTTCTTGATAATGAAAGACTTTTTCTTCATATTTCTCAAGGAAAACATTCAATTATTATCTATTTTAACAAAAAATGTAAAAACAATTCAACATAAAATCAAATATAAGGTTATAAAACTATTTAAAGTGAGTAATAAGGTGGTCAATAGCATCGGAGACTATAAATAGACTTTTGTTGCTAATGAAAGGCTTTTTCTTCACGTTTCTTAAGGAAAACATTCAACTATTATCTACTGTAACTAAAAATATAAAAAAATTTATCTTAAAATTAAATATGAGATTATAAAATCATTTACAGTAAGTAATAAGGCAGTCGATGGCATGGGTGACTATAAATGGATTTCTTTTCTAATGAAAGGTTTTTTCTTCACATTTCTCGAGGTAAACATTCAATTAATATCTATTTTAATAAAAAATATAAAACAATTAAACTTAAAATCAATTATGAGATTATATAACCATTTAAAGCGAGTAACAAGGCTTTCGAAGCCTTAAGTGAATATAAATAGACTTTTCTTATCAATGGATGCCTTTTACTTCATTTTTCCTAAGGTAAACATTCAATTATAATATATTTCAATCAAAACTATAAAAGAATTCAACTTAAAATCAATTATGAGATTTTAAAAGCATTTAAAGAAAATAATAAGGCTTTCAAAGGCTTAAGTGAATATAAATAGATTTTTTTTACCAATTAATGACTTTTGCTTCACGTTTCGTGAGGCAAACATTTAGCTATAATATATTTCAACTAAAAATAAAAAAAACTCAACTTAAAATCAATTGTGAGACTATAAAACTATTTAAAGCGAGTAATAAGGCTTTCGAAGGCTAGAGTGAATATAAATGCACTTTTCTTACCAATTGGTAGCTTTTGCTTCATGTCTCTCAATGCAAACATTCAATTATTATCTATTTTAATCAAAAATGTAAAAAAAATTAAACTTCAAATCAATTATGAGATTATAAACTATTTAAAGCAAGTAATAAGGCTTTTGAAGGATTGAGTGAATATAAATAGACTTTTCTTGCCAACAGATGACTTTTGCTTCATGTTTTTTAAGGCAGACATTCAGTTATAATATATTTTAATCAAAAATATAAAAAAATATAACTTAAAATCAATTATAAGACTATAAAACTATTTAAAGCGAGCAACAAGGCTTTTAAAGGCTTGAGTGACTATAAATAGACTTTTCTTACTAGTGGATGGCTTTTGCTTCATGTTTCCTTAACCAAATATTCAATTATAATATATTTTAACCAACTATGTAAAACAATTCAACTTAAAATCAATTATGAGATTATAAAACTATTTAAAGCAAGTAATAAGGCTTTCGAAGGAATAGGTGACTCTAAATGAACTTTTGTTTTAACTAAAAACAATGAATAGTTTTTTCTTCATGTTTCCCAAATAGACATTCAAATATAATTTGTTTTAACTAAAAATATAAAAAAATTCAACTTAAAATCAATTA
>NW_018397854.1:8435-8557 GCF_002168275.2 Theobroma umbraticum | reverse complement strand
TAAAAAAATTTAACTTAAAATCAATTATGAGATTATAAAACTATTTAAAGCAAGAAATAAGGCATTCAATGACATGGGTAACTATAAATGGACTTTTGTTACTAATGAAAGGCTTTTTCTTC
>NW_018397854.1:7757-7877 GCF_002168275.2 Theobroma umbraticum | reverse complement strand
CTAATGAAAAGCTTTTTCTTCATGTTTCTCGAGGAAAACATTTAATTATTATTTGTTTTAACAAAAAATATATAAAAATTCAACCTTAAATCAATTATGAGACTATAAAACTATTTAAAG
>NW_018397854.1:7676-7747 GCF_002168275.2 Theobroma umbraticum | reverse complement strand
GACTTTCGAAGGCTTGAGTGAATATAAATAGACTTTTCTTATAAATGGATGACTTTTGCTTCATGTTTCCT
>NW_018397854.1:7534-7666 GCF_002168275.2 Theobroma umbraticum | reverse complement strand
TTTAGTTATAATATATTTTAACCAAAAATAGAAAAAAGAACTTAACTTAAAATCAATTATAAAACTATGAAACCATTCAAAACGAGTAATAAGGCTTTCGAAGGCTTGAGTGACTATAAATGGACTTTTCTT